>NW_011361419.1:21377-23924 GCF_000735185.1 Notothenia coriiceps
CAAAAGGCTCAGCCAAGCTACAAAACTTTGCTTTACCCCTTTGGCCCGATACCACTTCAATCGGCCCTACCTTCGTATAGCCTCAGGGGCCCTGAGCATTCCAAAACAGCGAGACAACTGAGATACTCAGGGACTAGAGGGGGTCGTCTGTGCACCTATGCGATGTACTGGCGTGTGGGGCCAACACAGGCAGGAGCCACCAAGCGCCTCGTGCTGCTTATGCTGTGCTGCGAGCAAGATCCAAAAGGCAGGAGTCACCGTTTGAATGTGCGGAAAGAACTGCCGTACTATCCAAACACGAGGTGACATACCTGGGCCATGCTGCATAAACTGCTAGCGGCATTAGGACCAGGACCGAAGCCAAGACAGAGGCCGTAAGGAAAATGGAAGAGCCGAAATGCTGACCGAGCTGAGGCCTTTCTAGGCCGCGATGGTCAACCAGCTCGGGAAGTTCATAGCCGCAGCTAGCCAGAGCGAGACAAGCCATTCGGCAGACCTGCTCTCCAAAAGAACTGCTGGCTGCTGGGGCATCGTATAGGCACGAGACTTCCAAGATCTGAAAGACTCTCTGAGATATCGGTCACAGTGCCTAGCCTATGTACGACAAACAGAGAAACCAAGGCTCTCAGCCAGTGCATCGATCTATACGGCTTGGGGAGTCTGTTCTGCAGAAATGGGAAAAATGAGGATGGAGACCGGTAGCCTATCATGTCACGTTTCTCCACACAGACGGGCAGATCTACGCACAGGTAGAAAAGGAGCTTTAGCTCAACCTGGCATTGTGAAGGTTCGCAACGTTCTCATCGTAGACACTTGAAGCTGCGAACGGCATCATAAACCTCTACTGGAGTCTCCAGGCGTCTCAGGCATTGGAATGCCACGTTCCCCACGGCATCAACGTTTCCGATGCGGCCTGATCGCGTTATTCCTATTCATCGACACATGCTGCCCAGGGAAAAGACCTGCTGGACGGCTGATACACTGTCACGTGCCCTGGTGAAAAGAGACTCCACACAGATGAAAAAGCTCTCCGGAGGAGCCAGATTTCTATGTGGACATGGCTGTATCGATGTTGCCAGTCCCAAGCCACGCGCTACCTGGAAGAGCTAAAGAGCAGTTGGCCAAAGCACAGTGTGTGCGGTTACTACATGTAAGGTCACAAGGAGTGGTGAGGTGTAGGCGTGCCGTGCCCGACAGTTCTGCTATGGTGGCAGGCTAAGTCAACGCGATGAGTTGGTTCGTCAAACTGCCGCGCAATGCAGCAAGGATGAGACGGAACCCCAAAAGGCCGTTTGATGCCAACACGAATACTAGGCCGACCATGGCCCAGACTGCGGTGCCGACTTGTTTATGCCTGGGAAAGCAAGCTCTATCTGCCTGCGTAGCCTGGATTGATGCATGCGAGGTATTGTGGAAATGGCTTGATGACACCACAGCTCAACAGCATGCTAACTCCACTCATCTCAAATCCATCTTTCACGACATGGTCTCCTGAGACGCTGGGCTCACAGACAACGGCTGCATCTTCTCGGGGATTGGCCTTAAGAGTTTCGAGCTCGTATGGCATTTTAAACCACGTCACAGCAGCTCCGAAATATCCACAGCGCAACGGTGAGGCAGAACGAGCTGCTAAAGACTGTAAAGGTCCCTAAGAAGCAGCAGACCATATCTGGCTCTGCTTGGCTTACAGCGCCCACCCGACTACAAAACTGGTATAGCCCTGCGCAACTCTCATGCGGGAGAGGCCTCTCGCAACGACGCTGCCACATTACCAGCGCTCTGGATCCTGCTCGTTCCCGACAGCGAGGCCTGTAGTTCTGCCAGCGAGAAGAGAGAGGGAATAAAGTATGCACAGCGTACAACCTGCGCTCATCGAGTGAGAAGTCTCGAGAGCGGTTGCCACGGAAAGAGCGTTTGGGCACGCCGATCAGAAGGCGAGTTGGAAAAGCGTTATCGAAGTCACAACACGGCGCCGCTCCTACATCTGGAGGACCTCATGGGGACAGTCCGGCGTAATCGCATCATCTCATCCCCATGTACTCCTCTCCAGAGCAGAGCGCGCCAGGATCCAGCTGGAGCGCATTCAGAGGTGCTTCAGAGCAGCCGTGCCTGCCGCCACAACTCCGCTGAGCCCCTAAGCTGCTCAAGATCTCCCACCTACCCGGGGGGGTGGCCCGAGAACCAGGTCAGGGAGAGCCGTGGTGAGACCGGCTAGGTTGGACTTGTAAACAAACCAGAAGCCTAAGAGATATTATAGAGAGTTCTACAAGAGAGTAACAAAAACTGGTTATTATTAATGTTGTGCATTAATTTTGTGTAATACACAAAATATCATAGGGTTACATTTAGTTCATGAAGGTCCGGAGTTAACTGTTATTTTATATCTGGTTCAGATAGGAACAGACCTTCCACCCTTCAGAGGCAGAATAATCCTCTAAGGTCTGTGGAGTCAATGGCAGTCAACCCATTGATTCAGAAAAAGGGGACAAGGAGAAGAAAAATAAATAAATAATGTTTTGCGAGATCTCGCAATACTTTTGCGAGATC
>NW_011361419.1:24130-28788 GCF_000735185.1 Notothenia coriiceps
GCGGTCGAGTTTGGCGACTTCGGGTAGGAACAACAAGACACACGGCAGCGTCGCTTCGACCTGGGCGCTTTATGTACTCGATTTCTTGCCACGGCGGCGGCGCCGCCAGCGCGTTGCGAGAGACTGTGCTAGAGCGTCGCGAAAAAATTAGAAGGACAGAAAGAAGAGGGCAGCAGAGGGGGCGAGCGGCGCATGTGCGAGGGTATAACAGCTTCTATTGTGCGCGTTAGCCTATTTGCGGAGAGTGGAGGTCGCGGGGTTTTTAGGACATTTGGGAAAAGTACAACATCCATGTTTCCGGCGCAACCACTCCAGGACCAACGGTGGAGCTGAAACATACCTGATAATGGATCATAACTTGACTGCCTCAGGAAACTACGTGTCACCGTCTAAATCCGGAGCTGGTATGTCGAATGCCAAAACGAATGAAAAACACTTTATCTGCAGGTTTTATGCACTTGACAGCATTTATCTGACCGTATTTCCTCTCTCTAACATCCAGCTAGCCGAGGACGTCCGTCGACTTTATATTAGGTATATACCTGACGTCTCGGCTCTTGCGCAGTACTTAAAACGTGCTCATACGAGACGACGCTGATTTACACACTCCATAGTCTTATTAACCGACGGACATGATCAACTATATGGGAAAAAAAATTTCCGACCCTAAGGGACTTTGCCGAATACCTACCAAATTCGGTATTCCACTTGGTAACGTCTATCTGTACGGTCTGCCTTTAAACCGGTCCAAGACCACACACAATACTACTATGGGCCTTGGAGGATCATTCCTCTCTAACATACCTGTTGACGACAATTACTACTCGAAGACACGCCATATAGTCGACAGCTTATCAATTATAACCATTACATATTACCTCAGAGCCCCGAGCCCACACACTAACTTAGGCGAGTTTGCTTAGGTCACGGACTTACTGGCCCTAACTAGGACGGTCCAGTCCTGGGGAGGCGTCGACCTAGGAACCCCATCGAAATCAGTTGAAAAAACGAACTACGTTCACGTCACGACTCCGTCCGCTATCTCATAATTCTTCGAACTATACCTAGTTCATTGAAGTAATCAAATGTTATGTACCAAACAACACACAAAAGACAAGCAAAAGAGTGACGAAGAAGAACACAACATGCACAACACGTCTAAGTTAAGTACTCGCGGTCATTACTCACCGGATAATAAGTGGTACAATCGTGTGTTCAGTTTTATTCGGTTATGATACATGTTCTTCAGAAAAACATAGGAGAGACCTAAGTTTCATCGCCGATTTTAAAAAGTGACCGTAAGACTATATTCAGGCGGTTTGAACCCTGATAACATATAGCACACCGACTTCTGCAACCTTGTTCATCGCGTAGCATGATTCAAATAGGTACGTAATTATTTAGGACACACTTGTTAGGAGGAATCGCACGAATTGGGACGAATCATTCAGACAGACACGGTCGCCATGCTCGTCACACGCGAGACGATCATCATTATGAGCACAAACATGGGCTCCGCACCTGTCCGTTCTATGTTGCGTTTGTGTAGAGTGGAGCCGTCTAAGGCTTGCAATTGAGTCACGGCTTACACGCGCGAGACTCGCGGGGCGGCGGGAGAAAGGAAATTAGTGTTCTTTGGAACGGCGAGTCGTACGGTCACGTCGTGCCGTAACTCTACTTCACAGGTTAGTGCACTTTGTACCCTAACACTAATTAGTTACACACTTCATTTCTTTCCTTGCTCGCTCTTGCTCTACGTCGTGAACATGTTGAAACAACTCGTACAAAGACACAGACATTGACACAAAGACGACACTGGATTTCACAGTTTTCAAATTACAATTCAGAGTGGGTAGCCGGAATTGCGTTTCCGACTTTGTGCTGAGAAACTCATGAGCGAAGTTTAGAAAAAGAGAACATAGGGCGACAGTAACTTGACGGGTTATCCTTCAAAAGTCTCTCACCGGCGACAACACACTAGACTTTATTAGTCCGGTTCAAGCATCTTATTTTAGTTGGTTTAGGATGTCTGACCGTGAAGAATCAGTTTAGTAAAAGATGCAGGGAGGTAAGAGTCTTGGTTAGTCGACGTCTTCGAATCGAATTAGACACCCATGCACGGAATGTCATAACATTATAAATGTTATGAAAGTCTTTATTGTGAAATCTAACGTTGGTTTTTGTTTGTAAAGATATAACATTAGTGCTTGGCAATAGGCACGGGTTTCACACATAGACTGTATATATAAAGGGTTTCACAAAAGTGAAGACACCTCAAGAGAACACTCAGAGCGACGGGACATGCACGTCCCTCTGAGCTGAGTTATTGACAGATTCGAATTTCGCGGATCAATAACTGAACATAACGTTGTAAAGATACAAACAACATGACTTTACAATCATAGCAAGGTAGACAACGAGCTACAGAGTCGTTTTTATCAGAACAGTTCGATACGCGCCGTCATCCGAGCTACACATCAAGATTTGGTCACAATCTGCAGCTGGAGGAGGGAGAGGAGTGCTTAGTCTACAAACTGCAAAAGGGTTTTGCGAGATCTCGCAAAAGTATTGCGAGATCTCGCAAAGGGGTTTTGCGAGATCTCGCAAAACTTTTTTATTTATTTTTTGTTCAAAACATTTTTTTTTTCTTCTCCATGTCCCCTAGGGGGCTCCGTAGTTTATCAATATTGTTGAGGTCTCAACTGCCAGGTGGTGGATATATTGATATTATAGATGTCTGCCTTTTCTCCAAAATAATAGAATATGTTTTGTTTTTTACAAAAACGATTCATTTTTTATGAAAAAAAATGTGATTGATTTGATGGGTGAGCCCTAGCAGGCTAGACGAACACCAATTATCGATGTATGTACACATATTCAAACATTAAAGTTAAGGAGTCACTTTTTTCTTGTCTCTCTTGTTTATCATGATTGTACATCTGAATAAATGACTTTGGTGCCGATAGATTCTGTAAAATAAACTGAACAATTGAATTGTGGAGAACCTAACTGAGATTCTATGTGTAGCATCATGTCTATATTGATACAAGTTTTGGTTCCACCGAGACAAACTCAATTGCTAACTATTAATACGGATATAGGGAAGAATATAAATATGTGTTTGTCTTTCGGTTGAACTGTCCCTTTAAGGATAACGTTTAGAGAGATTTTCAAGATTTGTGTTTTATACGCAGTGTCAGAAAGAGTGAAGGTTTGGATGATATGTTGCACTCTCTCATTAGTTGATTCATAATTCATTTCAGTTTATAAAGTTAAGTGTTTAGTCTCAGGGAGCAGACGTTTAGCTTTGAGTCAGAGAACACATTTATCTTCGATCTCCACTTAGTCAATACTCTAAATGGGTGTTTGTGGTAAATAATTAAATAGGGTAAGAGCTAACTGGTGCTAGCATATTTATGCATGTGCAGCCAATGTTTTAAACCCTGTTTCTAGACATCATGTGGGCATTGTGATTGTGTCTGATAACTCATGAGGGAATTATTTTATCACATTCGCATGTTGGATTCAGACCAATCCCCAGCTCAAGTGGACAATATTTAAATGTAGTTCACATGAGTTATATTAGGTATTACATTGGTACTTTGGGTACCAAGCTAGCTTGCTGAAACCAAAGATGTGCAAGATAGTTAAGTTTGCAAGCACTGGTTACTCTCATGTTCACTGGATGTAGCTCTGTGTGAGCAGTGGATTCTGTACGGAGGAAGCAGCAAAATATGTTTTATACTTCTAAAAATGTAAATATATAATATTTGTAATATTTTTACAGCTACACCGCTTTACATTGGTGTCAGACAGCCCTTTTTGTCAAGCAACTGACGATATAGTCTCTCTTCAAAGCTCCTTTGAGAAATAGTTAATTTACCTGCCTTACAGTATACGGACGTTGCTGATAAAATTACTTGCCTTTGAATAAAACCGTTTTGATCTTCTGAGATGCCTATTGCCTACTCTGCACTAAAAGCGCTTAAATAACTATTTCTGCTAAAGTTTGAAAATTCTCTAATCAGGAGCTTCAAACTAAAAGCACTATATGGAGATTAGGGTTGAAGCTTTTAGACCTATTGAGAGCAGTTACTCTTAGGTGCTGTTTACATGAGAACGCAAACGGTTGTATCCGCTACTTTTCTCTTTCCTATAGCCCGTTCGTTCACACGAGAAGTGGCGCTTTTATATGTACAAAAGTGGTGGGGCACAAAAAACGCAGTCTATATATAAGCTTCTGCAGTGACGTGCAGTAAGGTTCATGGCTGGTGAGGCACTGGCACTGACTCTTCACGTTTACAAATATTATATTTTGACCTAAATCAAAATATAATATTATTATTAATCAAAGCATCAGACTAAAAAAGAAAATAATATTATATTTTGATTTAGGTCAAAATATAATATTTGTAAACGTGAAGAGTCAGTGCCAGTGCCTCACCAGCCATGAACCTTACTGCACGTCACTGNATAAAAACCCTTGATTTATAACTTAACATCTCTGTCTCCTATTGATCTGAGTATATTATAAAGAACAGCCAGTTAATTTAAGGATTATAGCACAGGCCTTTGTCAGATGGAATATTACGCTGTTTTTTTTCTGCTTCGAATAGTTCTCTCTTTTTTCACTAAATCTGTTTACACAGTCACGTGTG
>NW_011361419.1:28858-39241 GCF_000735185.1 Notothenia coriiceps
CTATCACTTTTTTCGTAAAAGTCCTCCTTATCTTCTTGTAGTTTCAAAAGTCTATCATAAATCTAATCGATAGATTTATGATTATAAAATTATAAAAGTAGGGTAGACATGTGGATATTATCCTGCTGAACAAAATGTGCATTTATCTAACAGGTACGTTCCCCACAGATCTTATTTTGAGCTATTTTCTAAAATCCTATGGAGAAATCTCATTGCTTTTTTGTCGAGGGAAGCCATGCGCAGCTTACTTCCGGGTTTTAGGACGCCTCACTGCACCTCTCGACTGCTACTGCTACTGACCATGCTACAGATGTTAGTGCAAAATCTACAGCTCCTCTACCACAACCATCAGCAACAAGTGGACATGGAGAATTACATGAACTACATGTTGCTAAATCCACCGTGGGGCATAAACAGAAGGACAACAATGGCAACCATGCTTGGGGGTCTTCTTCGCTGCTTTTGGTATATTTTGTGGCAGAAGTACAGCACCACTTACAGGCCCGGCATATGTACTACAGTGTCTCCAGCGCTCCCGAGCGGTCTCATGTGAACGGAATACTTTTTTGATATCGTATTCGGTTTGTTTGCGTTTCGTATGCGTTTGCGTGTAAATGGGGTCTTAGTCTCTTTAGAAGTAGCAGTTGTTTGTACACATTACATTCAAATGCATTGGCCTCCTCTGTAGGTCAACCAGGGTTATGGTGTTGAGACAGTGAAAGTCAAACCAAGATTTACTCTCCTTTTGGAACAAGCCGTGTCTGCTGTTCTGGCACCTACTGTATGTGACACTAGATCATACAGAGATCTTTGTCTGCATAATTTTTAAGGAAAATCCTACTCATGTCTTTAACATCCTCAATGTGTTGAGACGATATTCAGGTTCTAAAAGTAACCAGAGTATATCCAAATTGGAAGTGTGACGTTTAGTTTTGGGGTTAAAAGTTCAATATGTCATTACTTCTGGTTAGGGATATAATTTAACTATAGTGTAATAAAGCTGTGTAAAGCTGTGAGTCTGTGACAGTGAAGAGGGAGCTGAGGGGGATTTGGTTACATCAGATACGCCAAAGCTCAACAATGCGCATATTCATGTCAAGCTCTTTTAAAACATTGATTTTGAAAATCATACTAATTAAGCATACTTTTAAACTTTACTATCATTATAAATAATGCAATGCCAACGGGCCTTTCAAGTATATCCACACATCATATATCATTGATGCAAACACAGGTATGGTGAAAAAAGAGAGAACTATTCGAAGCAGGAAGCAAGAAAAAAACAGCGTAATATACCATCTGACAAAGGCCTGTGCTATAATGCTTCAATTAACTGGCTATTCTTTATAATATACTCAGATCAATAGGAGACAGAGATGTTAAGTTATAAATCAAGGGTTTTTATTATTATTTACAGCAGGGGTGGGGAACCTTTTTCCTTTCAATTTTTACAACATCCTCCGAGGGCCGTACAAATGATTGAACTCAACCTCTGCTTAAAAAAACTAAAATCACAGCCCATTCATTTCGCCTTTCTTTCATGCTGTGCAAAGAAAAAGCAACCTCTTTATCCAGATATCTTACAATGACTCGCGCATGTATGCATGTGCACGGTGTGGCATGACCACCACAACAGAAAGATATGGACACAAGATGTGTGCAAATGTATTTAGTATCCATGTGAACATGATTTAAGTGGGGGGGACCTAACCTCCTCTAGGGGGGTCCGGGGGCCTGCTCCCCCGGGAATTTTTTTTTTGAAATATTGAAGTTAAAAGCATCAATCTGGTGCACTTTGAGAACAACTTGAAGAGATCTATGGGTACATCTTTCAACACCCATTTGAAACAGAACTGTAAGCAGATTTTTCTTTTAAAGAAAAATCTGCTTACAGTTCTGTTTCAAATGGGTGTTGAAAGATGTACCCATAGATCTCTTCAAGTTGTTCTCAAAGTGCACCAGATTGATGCTTTNTCTCTTGTGGGCCTCCATGTCACAGGTTGCACAGAGGAACTCCATGTCCAATGGAACACAGTCCAGGCACCTAAAGCCGCTTCTTCTGCACAGCATCTGTGGCACTTCTGAATGGCTATTCTCTCAGCTGAGAGTTTTGCATTAAAAAGCATTGGCCTAGCCGTTTTCATTCTCACATCTGTGAGAAGCTGCCTTTGTGCCCAGGCAGAAACCGTTCCGTCTGTTGCCCCCAGAACCTGGACTGCAGTTAGGGTGTCCCTTAACTCTTGGAGATGTGTTTCTAAAAAATAAAACAGCTGTTAAGCCGCCACCCTAAAACTGGTATGATGGATATTAAGGTAGTATACTGAAACACTTTTGAGTTGGAAAAATATATACGGACTAATAATAGCAACATGCTATGAATCATTATATGCATCCAAAGCAATATTAGCAAGTGATACTTATACCAAATATGCATTCACTTGTCATGAAACAGTCAATACTCAATACTTTATAATGATTAACTAGATGAGTATAAAAATGGAAAAATTGGGAAAAACTTTAGTGCCAGTCAACTGCTGTTATAATCAATATACTCACCAAGACTACCAAACTCTTGATGTTCTAGCTGAAGGCCTTACTCATGCACAGGATCGTCTCTTCTGGCTTGTGAAGCTGCAGAGACAGTCATTTTTCCTCAACCCTTCAATCAATCTAAAATGACACCAATTAATTGTAATATGAAAATGCTCTGTAAGGACTGCAGGTAATGAAACTAAGAACATATTACCACAGCATCACAATGACAATTTACATTTGCCATACTTTTATCCAAATCGAGGTACACATGTTCAAAAATACAACACAAGCAAGGATTATCAGTCACAGGCTCTTACAATATCTTGATTTAATTTGAAAATGTTTTAAACATTGCAACAGATTTGTCAAGAGGTATCTTTACATTACATAATTTCTTACTGTGTACACCAAAATAACTTTGTTATGAATTATCTTTATTCTTAGATTTAGAAATCATGATATAGTAAAGAACAAACCTGATGCGGAGCGTTGAGTTTCCCGTTGTCTCTCACGTCTGCGTGTGACCACTGGATTAGAAAGGGGTCTCTTCCTGCTTTTTCTTTTCTTTTTCGGAGGGATGGCAGGGGTTTCAGTAGCCTATATTTTTTCAGAGGTTGAGATCAACAACAAAGTTGTAATACAACATAAGACAGCAGCTCTTATATTTGAGCAATTATTTAACGGTTGCATAAAAAGGTCTAACGGACCCTTTACATTACATCAATAAAAAGCAATAGCAATGATTATATTACAGACTTGGGTATTTGCTTATCATGAAAAGCCTCACCCTGGCCTCATGGACAAGAGCCTCGCTAATCAATGCTGCCATGTGCATCCTGGCCTCATTGGGATCCTCAAAGACCCTCACTTCACGGTTGAGGGACATGGCATACAAAGAGAGAGTGAGTGATTAAAAGAGAAAGTGAGAGAGAGTGATTGAAAAAGAGAAGGTGAGAGAGTGATTGAAAGAGAAAGTGAGAGAGTGATAGAAAGAGAGACAGTGAGAGAGAGAATGGCTCTTAAAAGTGCCGTTGGTTTTATATGTGTGTGTGTGTGTGGATATGTGTGTGTTGGTGATATAGAGTTGTAAAGAAGCTGTAAAACAGGAAAAATAAAAACATGATTAGGATTATTTAGAATAACAGTAACATCTGTGCACTCTATTATGCAATAATAATTTAGTATAATTTATACTGTGCATATTGTTATATTATGAGGGACATGGCATACAAACAATACAGACACAATATACAAACAATACACAAAATGAAGAGAGTGCAATAATAATTAATCTGTGCATTACTCTATAATAATTTAGTATAATTTATATATCTTATATCTTCTACTATATATTTTAATTCTACAATGTAACAATCCCAATGTCCCCACTGGCCAGTCAAATCCTCTGGAAAAACTCCAGGTCCACATTTTTGTTCCACTCCATCGCCGATTCCACTATTACAACTCTGTGTTGAAAGCTGTCTTTACAACACATGGGCAAATACAAGCATTTAAACATATTTTTCTAGCAGGCACCTCCACTATCCAACTGTGCCGGGGACAGCTAATGTCATTTAGCTGTATAAACTATAAATGCTATCCAGCTACAAACTTTGACCGGAAAGCCGGAGGCTAGCTGAACGTGGCCGCTAGCTTGCGCGTAGCCTATAAAAGCTAAACACACTACAAAAATCAACATAATATCCAGGAATAAACGCTATAGAGACTGTGCTACAGTGGAATAAATAAAAGCAATATCATTTCGTGTTTTAAAGAAATAAACTCCCCTTGATTTTAGATACTTACTGTAGTCCGTTGTGAGATGAAATGAATGAAAGTGACGTGATCGTGGGCAACGTCACGTGGCTACGTCACTGCCGTCAAGCGCGACATAACGTTGCCGTGGTAACGACGGCATCTTCTTCTGGTTTATCGTTGTTATAAAAAAAAAGATTATTATTACTATTAATGATCAAATATGAATGTAATTGTCTTTTAAATAACGTAAACTAAAGGGAACAATCTATTTGACACAGCTGAAGCTCTGGCCTTCCTTAAAAAATAACTAATTTAATAAAAATGCACCGTTTTTTGAGAACAAACATTGGTAAATAATGCACCATAATACATTCTGACGAAAAATAAAAATTATTATGAATACAAATAAAATAAAAGAAGCCTCCCGTGAGTTACTACAAGCTATAAAGTAGATTTTTAAAAAGTTTTATAGAATAAAAAGCTCACTGCAGGACGTTTAGAAATGCGTGTGTGCACCACGACAAAGGAGCCTCATTCACTTTACATTGGGGTTGTTTGCGTGGTGCCGACACGCAAATATATAAGATTCCGTGACTCCACCACGCAATGCGTTGTTAAGGAGTCGTGGAGGAGTCACGCATTCTGGTGAGATCAGGTTGGTTATTAACATGTTACAACCGTCCCTGGCATGTGTTACAACCGTCCCTGTACACTGGGATGGATGTAACAGTTGAGTGACTGTATTTAAATACATTTTCCAACCTCTACTTATTTCATAAAAACACTTAAATACATTGTTTCAGTAGTTGACACATTGAGAATGTATAATATAGCAAAATGGCTATCGTCTAAATGGCTTTTTACTTATTGGGGAAAACCAAGTGTTTCAACTGTCCCTGGTCTCCTAAGTATATGCATACGAAAGTCCCTTGTGCTGTTGAAATATACTCCATTATTTTTACTAGGACATCCCATACAATGTGTTGAGTGCATTGTCAGCATATTTAAATCCTAGTTGCTGGATGTAAGTGCACACTTGTAAAAGAATGTGCCCCCAGAGATCGTTGCTCTATGCCTCCTCATGTGTTTGTATTTGGATCAAAAAGAACATTTAAATGCCTGAACTGAACAGGGCCTGAGTGAGTAACAGACAGCATTGGACATGAGCATGTTGGTGTTATTTGTTTAATAATGATATCTGCAAGCACTCGAAATGTCTCCCTGTAGATCTTTACAGTACTTTACCAAACATGTGTAATATTACAACTGGTTTGGCTTCAGTTGACTATAATCAAACCCCTGTTTCCTCTATTTCCTGGTAATGTACAGTAGGTGCACACAGCAAACTGGATGACAGCTTACTTTACTTACTAGACCAACTACATGCCCCAGATTTTTTATAATTCAGTTAGCTTGTGTTGTTGACGATGCCATGATCTTGGGCAGGAATCCCGTGAACATAGTTTAACGTGACAGAGGAATAAATACACACATACACCGTCGGCTTTGCTTCAACCGGAAGTGACACGTTTTATTGAGCATTTCCCTTTTATCACGGGAATACAGGAAGTGATTAGTATAAGAGCATTAAATAAACAAATTCATATCTTACAATTCATAATTCAACAATGGTTGGTTCCATTTCCACTTTTATCCATCCCATGCTCAAACTACAAAACAAAAAGGTGTTTTGGCCCCAACCCTCTGGATATATTTTCCAATCTAGCAGATTTGCTGAATTTTTGGATTTGGGTTTAAGCGCCTTCTGACAAACCCATCTTCATGGTCAAACCTTTTTGTAGCTTTCCTTGTCTTATGATTGTGTTTGTTTATATATCTGTCTTTCATTTTTCTGTTTTACTGTATTTAGTCTTTTTTCATTAAGATTGTTTTGCGTGCGTTTGGCTGTGTAAAACACACTAACCGTCTTTAAAAAAGCTATATGATGTAATTACTGCCATGAACAATGTAGAAAGCTGAGAGATGCAGTGAACCAATGATGCCAGCAAGGGGCGACATTGGTCTGTTACAAATCTATTTCTATTTCTATCTAATCTATTTATCTATCTATCAGATAGCTAGTTAGATAGATATCTATAAATGTATCTATCTAACTATTTATCCATCTATCTACCTGTGGTTTGACCAAATATGGTGCAGTTTATAGTGAAAGTGACATACTGATATTCTGATACATATGTGCGTTTGTCTCTTTCTGAGGCGAGAACATGTAGGATGTTTAACGTTAAGTCATGATTTGAACATTCGAGCAGGTTGCCTACGGCTGTTGTGGTCCACACTAGCACGGCATGCACGCTCACACGTACGCGCATTACAAACGCAGATCGCGAGACACGCAGGTGTGTAAACAACAGCTCGCGCGCGCGCGCTCTGTCTGATCTCCACTGTTGGTTTTCCCTTTGTGAAGCGAGAGTACCGCCAGAGAGAGAGAGAAAGAGAGATAGAGAGAGAGAGAGAGAGAGAGAGAGAGAGAGAGAGAGAGAGAGAGAGAGAGAGAGAGAGAGAGAGAGAGAGAGAGAGAGAGAGGGTGGTGGAAAGAAAGGAAGAGCGCGCGAGAGAGAATTACTGTCGTTTAATCCGCCTGTGTCACCTGCACTCGCTGGGACTCTTTGCATCGCACTTTACAGGGACGTCGACCTGTGCTCCTCGCGCTTCCTAAACGCCAGCTGATGGATAACTGACTTGTCGCTCTCGGGGGAAGGTGCGACGTATTTTCTTGTGGCGCTTTTCGAAGTTGTTCCACATCCAGGACGGTCTGGACGGCTCGCCCTGCGCGCTGGAAGCAGGAGGGGATTAGAGAGGAGATACCCGCTGCTCGGTAATGTCTTTAAACCTGATTATCACAGCCAACTACAAGGAATAACAACCAGACACACCGTGCCCAAGATAGATTCCTGTCTGTATTTGTTAGTGCCTCACTGCGAGCTAGCAAAGCAAATGACGTTGCTTTATTGGCCAGACAAACGCCACACTTTAAAAACAATAGCCTTACGAAAAAAGCCAAAAATGAACGGTCAAACTGCTTTACTTTTACACCAGTTCACTGTAATATAGATAAGAAACTCAAATGTATTGAACTGTAAAAACATAGAGAAATTGTAAATGAAAACCAACTTGACGAGTTTAGCTTTCAAACGTATGCCCTAATTGAGAAAAACCATCTCGACATTTGCCATTACAGCTAATTCCCAATACCTCTAATTCACAACCTACAGTGAGAACATGCTACTCTTCTCTAAAAGTACTCCAGCTAATGGGTAAAGACAGATACATGTTACTACCCTCCCATTTTAACGGTTTAAGTCATATTATGCACGATATACTTCACAGCAGCATGTAGATAAGACATTGCACATTAATTAAAAGTAATAGAAGCTTTGCATATCAACAGTAGAAGATAAAAAAGAAAGAAAGTGGTACATGATAGTGATATACATATCAATAGTGAAGGAGATATATCTATAGAAAATATCTATTAAATAGAGTAAATCTATTGCATCTATTGTATATCTATTGAATTCAATATGATGGAGGAAGGGTGCTCATGGGGGGAGGTGGCAGGTTGATAAAAGGGATTGTTATGCCCGGTAAAAGTGGATTGTGTAAGGGGACTGGAAGGTATCAGGGATGAAGTCCTCGTGTTCCACATGTCCCAATCCAGTCAGTTTAGATCAGGGGTTTCAAACGTGGGCCACATTAGCATTATGGTTGCACTCAAAGGGCCGGTTGTAACTATATAAATACATAATATATATATGGAATAATGTATTATATTATATTATTGCCTCTGCATTGGATTATTATTGGATAGGGTAATAACTTAGTAATTAACTACGTCTGAAAGCAGAAGTCTAGGGCAAATAATTGCAAGTCTCTTCAGTGGCATGTCACAAAATGAGATGCATTGTGGGACATATAGTTTATGGGCAACATGCTTCTGTAAAATAAGATAAGATAAAATGGACCTTTATTAATCCCTGTGGGGAAATTCAGTAGTTTAACAGCAACAGGGTAAGATTGAAAAACAGGACAGCACAGATTCAAAATCAAATCAAGGATAAATCAAAGAGAAAGAAAAAAGAGAAATAACTATAAAATAAGAAATTAATTAAAATGAACATATATAGATATACTGTAAAGTAGCATGAAACCGTATAATAAATGTATTATATTCTTTGCAAGCTCTTGCGGGCCACATAAAATGAAGTTGCGGGCCGGATTTGGCCCCCGGGCCTTGAGTTTGACACCCCTGGTTTAGATACAAACAGACTGAGGCATTCCCTGGCTCCTTTTAAAGCAAATGACTCATTTTCTATTCAACTACTGTTAAAGAATTAATGAATGGACCAGTACGTAGTCCGTGTGTATTCAGAATTTGTTTTACTAATGCATCACTTCAACCATGGAACTTGCACAATCACACACAAAAACACCTATTATGTGCACACAGACACACTCAGATACACACTACTACAGTACATGCATCTTACAGTATTATGTTGCTCAATTTATTTTGCTGCATCATGCTTCATGCCCCTGAAACACATCCTGTACAAAGGTTCAAAGGCTTTATTGTCCTATGCACAATGGCTTCAACCTAGTTTTGTAATGCAAATCTAAGGCGTTTCAAAAAGTGCAATATACAATATACTTAAGACATGAAAAAAAGTGAAAATAGTGCAATAAGAAATGAACAAAATCTTTTAAGACAATGTTGACACAATGTGCAAGTTTGCTAAAACAAGTGATGATGTTATTGTAACATGCTAATGAGTGGCACATTCTACTGCTGTGTATATGGCTTGGCTCTATCTCCATGTTAGGTGTATTTGCCAATATTTATTACACAGTGTATACATGTATCTGTGTTTCAACGTGAATACAAAGCGAGCCCTGACACTTAGAGCAGAATTGAAAGAGAAGAAGAAGAATATGAGGCCGCCTGCGTTCTGAAGCGTTTACTAATTTATGACGTTATTTTTAGGCTTAGCTACATTTTTGATACTTCGTATTTGTCAAGTTTAATACTGAGCGAAAACTTGGGGTGTGTCTGTCAACCTCTTTGTACGTTAGTGCCATGGTTAGTGCACCCAAAAACATACAGTACTGTACACAGACGCACACACAAGGCTGCACACATTCTGACATATATCAGTGATGCAAATTAGTCGCTTTTCGGCGCCTCCCGCTTTTTTAACGCTGATTTGGGTGACTTGTGTAATTTGTGGAGAACCGAAGAGTTTTCGTTTTGGGGGGGTCCGTCCGTCCGACTGACGGACAACTTCTCACTTCAAAAAACAAGAAGAAATCTAGATAAAATAAAATAATTAAACAAGTGAGTGCCTGTTTTTCTTGGCCAAGGACAGGTTTGTTGAACACAACACGAGCGTAACGTGTCTTCACGTGGTTATGTCTCGTCTGAAAGGAGTGCTGACAGAGAGCACCGGAACGCCGCTCCAGCTCTTCAAATATTGCAGTACCCATAAGGAGCCGTACACATGCCGCAGTGTTTGCGTGGCTGTTTCTTTAGTTGTAAGCACAGTGGCGAACTGTTGTTATTAGCATCTGGTTAGTTAGCTATGCTAATGAATTTAAAGAGCTTTTCTACAACCAGGTGGAAGAGAGCTCTCTCCTGAGAGGCTCAAATAACCTCAGCTCAGTGAGGTTAAGGCACACCTTGATATGATCATTATAGTTATTAATGAGACATTAGAGACTAAATTATTAACAGGTATAAAATACTATATGACAGTAACAAAAGAGTTGTTAAAAATAACAAGAATAGAGTTTGAAAGGGGGGTGATTTTGTAAAATATCCCAAAAGAAAAGTTTGCTTACAGTTCTGTTTCATAGATCTCCTCATGTTGCTCTCAAAGTGCCCGAGATTGATGCTTTTAACTTCAATATCTAAAAAAAATCTTCATGCCCCCGGACCCCCCTAGAGAAGGTTGGGTCCCCATTTAAATCATGTTCACATGGATAGGATACTAAATACATTTGCACACATCTTGTGTCCATATCTTTCTGTTTTGGTGGTCATGCCACAACCGTGCACCGTGCATGCATGCG
>NW_011361420.1:0-3078 GCF_000735185.1 Notothenia coriiceps
TATCTTTTGAAAATCACGTGATCGGCTCCGATCCCCGATCACGTGATCGGATCGGGATCATATATCAGGCTATAACTAAAGTAGCATTGATAATATAGTAACGTTACTGGCAGGACTGTTGATACTGATCCATAACAGAAACGAATGCGCAAGTATCAGCCGTATCTCGCGTAACCTAATGCAACTCCACACTACAGTGCTGTGTACCGGAGGAGAGACGCGAGATACGGCTGATACTTGACGATCTGGCGGAGAAAAGTTGTGGAGCCTCCGTTGATATGTCGTTGTAAATGGCTTGATGGAAAGCAGGTGTGTAGTCGGGGAGGGTGTACAGCTGATTGCAGCAGGTGAGTGGAGGTTGAGCCGGGAGCCAGGAGTGACAGCCACCACGCACACACAAACAACACAGTACCGGAGGGGAGAGAGAGAGCAGCGAAGGGGGGGGGGAGAGAGAAGTAATACGGTTTCCTGATAAAGCTGTGGAGTGTATGTGCTGCAGGGAGGTGGATGCACAACGCACCCAGGAACGAACGCTAGCTCCGGTCCTTTTTACTGTGGACTCGATGTCCTGACAGGCTGGTATTTGTGCAACCTGCACAAACACAATACTGCACCATGATTACAAATGGTGAAATACAATGTAAAACTACCGAAAAATACCAGCTCCTTAAAACACAACCGCTCTACTCATACGCGTTTGACGTATGACCTTAAAAAAAAGCCGTTTTTAAAAGCAGAGCTCAAAATTGCTCCTTTCCCTCTGAATTCCTGCCCTTATGTCTCGTAAAACATATCAAATCCTGCATTCACTTTTTAAATTGTAATTTTCAAGCAAGTTTAAGCATAAATGTCCCCACACTTGGATATTATAGTAATACAACACGTTTACTGTAGGCCTATTTATAAAAACAAAAAATGTGTGAGCTAAATTAGTTGTTTATTTCATCACCAGCTTTGTACTTTGGATCCACTACCACTTTATTGAGATCTATCATTACCGGATGGATGCCAGAAGCTATGCACGCTGAGCTTTACTTCTTGGGATATTAGACATTTTCCAATGCTTATATTAGACACATGAAATAACGTAAAGTTGTACGTTTGATAGAAAATTATATGATTTCTGAGTTGACTGAAAATCGGTTTTCACCCTGATGTTAAATAGGACTTATAAAACGGACAAGTCAAATCAAGCAATCTGATTGGTTCTTAGCCGTGATATACTGAGCGTATACCACGGGTAGAATTGTAAGTTACTTTTCACAACAAGTCAGTATCCCTCCGCGTCTGAGAATAACGGTATACTGGAACAAGAAAGCAGCGGAGAAGTAATGGGGCAGAAACCCTCCTTTTTACGCAGCGGTCCAGACATAGACATCAAACGGCAAAACATATTCAGTGTGCAGTTCCTTTGGCATTAGGGCAGGGATATCTAGATACTTTCCAAGGTTTGACATAATACATTTAGCTTATTTTAAAGCAAGCAACGATCTTTTCAAATCTGTAATCAAAGAGGTCCGCAAAAACGCTATCGACCAATTGCTTGATTTGACTTGTCAGTTTTATAAATATATTTATATTTACATTTCTTCCGTTACGAAACAAACTTACAAAGCATAAGATGGAAACATTTAAGATGAACTTCGACCTCCGGGGTGGCCTTACTACGGAGGAGTGGATTGAGCAGTAGGCCTAACTATCTCCAGAAAAAAAAAGCACCTAAACGACGACATGCAGAGCTACGTGAAGAGCAGGTAGACCAACTGGAAAAGTACCACCATTCAAAAGCTTTCTGATGCGGGTCTTGAAACAAAGCAGAGAAATTATGACCGTTAGTGGCCAAAGGTGCGAAAGCTCTCTCCAGAGCTACTGGAAGCCGAATCTCAGGGACCGGAGAAAGTGGAGCAATATTCTCGCCACGCCAAGCAACAGCCTAGAACAACCTCAACAAAGTAACCACGTAAGCCATGCTACTGATGCTGGACAGTTTTTCAGTGGGTGCACAATAAACGGCAACATACAAAATGAATGTAAATAAATAGCCAAATAATGGATCAACGCTCTCTGTAATATGTTTGCTAGCTGTTAGTGTTGTTGCATAGCAATCACCTCGCACTATGTTTCGTGCAGAAGGCAACGGAGGGACTATTTTATTTTGAACATCATTATTTACTAATAAAAACTATTTAAATTAGAGTGTGTATTTTTCTTTCATATTGCCACACTTGGTAACCGTTTTACCGTCGGGCCGAACCACGCCCCATAATGAGCATATACCACGGCCTGTCGTGAGCTATTGCTTAAATATAATGCTAATTTCCAGATGTATTGTATTTTGTGCTTATAATGTGACATGTCTTCATACTTTATTGTTCAAAAAGGTTTTTATATTTCTCATACCGCCTGTGCTTCAGCACCTCTTTTACCCTCTGTCTAAAATGCTCAGAAGGAGCTCATTCCCCTTGCTAGATAGCAAAGCTAAAGTTTATAGCAGCTCTAATATGCAGCTTGTAACCGTTAACCCACTTGAACAGGTTTCAAAGTGTTGTGAACAAAAAAGTGTTACATAGTGACATCATTATGTTCAGAAGAAAGAAAAAAGAGTACAATGGAGGCGTTTCAGGCAGAGGAGTGTGTGGAAGAAAAAACTCCCTCTTGAGGGAACTGAGGTTACCTACTGTAACCCCAGTTTCTATGAGTAAACGGCGCAGCCCTCTAAGGCTATCGCTATTGGGTAATCCCCCTGCGCCCCCGCGCAGCACTGAAACACTTGTAGTCCACGCCCACCCGCAAGGTGGGCCCCACCCTCGGGCCTCCTTCCGGTATAAATGGGAAGGTGGCCCGGCAATCTGTGTAATATGTAGCCAATAAATTCCACATTGTTGGTAAAATAATATGTTGGCCTGCCCGAATGTTTTTTCTGTAGCCCAGGACAATTCTCCCTCATATAATATAATATAATACATTAACCGTGCTTTACGTCAACCTCATCATGACACTAGAGAGGACAGCAGGACTGTAATTTCCCGTGTTCAGTGAATGCAACAGAGGCAAGACACCAGACCAATCAGAGAGTTG
>NW_011361422.1:0-4910 GCF_000735185.1 Notothenia coriiceps
TATGTTGGGAAAATATCTGAATGTGGATCTTCCATATCATAGTAGGCGCATGGTAACAACGTCCTACGCAGCTGTGACGTCACAGAATGTATGATGACCTAGAAGAGCGTCAGGACACACCTGTTTTAGGCATATGATAGCTGTGACAATGATTTTAACATGATTCAATCTCTATGGAGATAGACATATGACCTGCATGTTTATTGCTTACGCAGGCCTTAGCTAATTGAACTAAACATTGAATACTGCTTTGGAAGCCCGTATGCTGCATCGTGTGACTGTAAAAATCTCTTGGTATATAAGCGGCATGTCAAAGGACACTGGTTCGGGGACGTATTTGTCCCACGCAGCTTTGTGTGTGAGGACTACTTCCATTCTGGGCAAGGATAAATAAATACAAGTATCCTGAAATTGAAGAACAAAATCCGGTGACGAGTGATCATTTTCTAACAGTTTTATATATGGTATGTTTATGTATAAATATGTATGTGTATATATGGTATATATATATGTATATACTATGTTGTTTTATTTATATATATGTATATTTATATATGTATGTTTATGTTATGGCGTATGTATGTGGTGATATATATATATATATATATAAATCTTATATATATTATTATATATATATATTATATATAATATATATATATACACCACATACATAGACATGACAATACCATATATATATATTAGTATATTATAAATAATAAATATGTGTCATGTATTTAGTTTATCATCTTAAAACCAAACAAAAATAATCATTGGTCTATCTATCTATCTATTTAGGAGTTTGGGGATTAGGGTGACGACCAGTCCGAAAATATAATATAATATTGTTAGGTCAAAACAAATTAAAGAACCAAACTCACATTATGGGATGATCTTGTCCCTTCAAAATACCTGAACATCTAAATATCCCCAAGTAACCATGTTTTCCTTTATATAAATCGCCCATAATTTGTATATTGTCATTGATATAGTCCATGGTTAGGATTTTATTGTGCTGTTTCTGTACATCCATTATCAATGAACATGTACTGGGGGAGGGATCCTCCTCTGTCTCTCGGGGGTTGCTCCCCGTTAACTGAGGGGTTTCATGGAGTTTTCCCTGTGCGCTGCAGGGTGTAAGGACAGAGGGTGGGGTGTGCTGCACTAAAGCATTGTACAGTGATGCAAAATTAGTCTCGCTTTTCGGCGCCTCCCGCTTTTTTAACGCTGCTTGGGTGATTGTGTAATTCGTGGAGAACCGAAGAGTTTTCGTTTTGGGGGTGGG
Source organism: Notothenia coriiceps (assembly GCF_000735185.1). NCBI lineage: Eukaryota > Metazoa > Chordata > Actinopteri > Perciformes > Nototheniidae > Notothenia > Notothenia coriiceps. The sequence goes on from NW_011361422.1 coordinate 1,283, forward strand.
GGGTGGGGGGTCCGTCAGTTCGTCCGTTAGTCCGTCCGTTAGTCCGTCCGACTGACGGACAACTTCTCACTTCAAAAAGAAGAAGAATCTAGATCCGCAAATAATTAAACAAGCGAGTGCCTGTTTTTCCTGGCCAAGACAGGTCCTTGAACACAACACGAGCCGTAACGTGTTCTTCACGTGGTTATGCCTCGTCTCTGAAAGGAGTGTAGCACTCGACTACTAGAGTGCTTACGGAGAGCACCCGGAATGCGCTCCAGCGCTTCAAATATTGCAGTACCCATAAGGAGCTGTACACTGCCGCAGTGTTTGCGTGGCCTGTGTCTTTAGTTGTAAGCACAGTGGCGATCTGTTGTTATTAGCATCTGGGTTTAGGCTAGCTATGCTAAACGAATTTAAAGAGCTTTTCTACAACCAGGTGGAAGAGAGCTCTCTCCTGAGAGGCTCAAATAACCCTCAGCTCAGTGAGGTTAAGGCACACCTTGATAATGATCATTTATAATTATTTAATGAGACATTAGAGACAACTAAAGGAAAAACAGGTATATAAATACTAATAAGACAGTAACAAAAAAAGTTGTTAAAAATAACAAGAATAGAGTTTAAAAGGGGAAGTGATTTGTAAAATATCCAAAAAGAAAAAGCGCTTACAGTTCTTTCAAATGGGTGTTGAAAGATGTACCCATAGATCTCCTCATGTTGTTCTCAAAGTGCACCAAGATTGATGCTTTTAACTTCCAATATTTTAAAAAAAAATCTTCCCGGGGGAGCATGCCCCCGGACCCCCAAGAGAAGGTTAGGTCCCCCCCCACTTAAATCATGTTCACATGGATACTAAAGTAACATTTGCACAACATCTTGTGTCCATATCTTTCGGTTTTGGTGGTCATGCCACACCGTCCACACATGCATGCATGCATGCATGCATGCGCGAGTGTCCATGTAAGATATCTGGATTAAGAGGTTGCGTTTTCTTTGCACATCATGAAAGAAAAGCCAAATGAATTGTCTGTGATTTTAGTTTTTTTAAGCAGAGGTTGAGTTCAACAATTTGTAGGGACCTCGGAGGATGTTGTAAAAATTGAAAGGAAAAAGGTTCCCCACCCCTGCTGTAAATAATAATAAAAACCCTTGATTTATAACTTAAAATATCTGTCTCCTATTGATCTGAGTATATTATAAATAATAGCCAGTTAATTGAAGCATTATAGCACAGGCCTTTGTCAGATGGTATATTACGCTGTTTCTTTCTGCTTCGGATAGTTCTCTCTTTTTTCACCATACCTGTGTTTGCATCACTGATTGTAAAGCGTGATGTTTGAGGTGTGTGGCGCAGTGGGCTAGTACGTTGGTGTTCGGATCAGGGGCGCACATAGGTTCAAACCCCACTGCAGTCAGCATGTTGTTGTGTCCCTGAGACACTTCACCCCAAATTGCTCCTGTGGGGATTGCCCACAGTATTGAGTATGTAAGTCGCTTTGGATAAAAGCGTCTAACAAGTGACATGTAATGTAATGTTTGATAACTAAAATCCATTGATTCATTGATTATATTTCACAGCACTAAGCGGAATAGCTAGCCAACATTAGCATGTTGTTGTGTCTGGTGGGCCCGGTGCTAGGTTTCAGCCGGTTCCAGCCGGGTGCACAGAGCTGAGGGGCCGCTGAGGAATGTCCTGGTGTGACCCTACACACGGGAGACACAAACAGAAGCCAAAAGGGCCACAGGGGGGTGGGGATGGGACAACAGGTTGCTGTGTGAGTGTGTGTGTGCCCATGCATAACACTGTGAATTTTTGAGAGAAAGTGCATGTTTATATGTGCATGCATACGTTTGCCCATGCATTTTGGTGTGTGTGTGTGTGTGTGTGTTTGTCTGTGTGTGTCAGTGGGGGTCAACACTTGTACCCTTTGCCATTGTCCCCCTCCCTGACCAATATAAAAGCATCATAACCCTTTGAGCTCGGACATATTTAGAAAGCAGATAAAAGCACTTTTTACAAACTAGATACACGTCAGGCACAAAGCCCGGGGTCAAGCGCAATGAATTAACAACCCTCTTTCTGACGGGGGGTGGGGGTGACAGGGCAAAGCTAAAGCGCCTGCTGAGTCCATAGCCAAATGCCTTCACATTCCCAGAGCGGGATGTGGGCTGTCCTCCTGCATTCATGTGTAATTGCTCCTCAGGCCAGAGGCTGAGATAAATACTGACTTACTTTTTGTGTTTGTATTATGTCCCCTAATAGAGGACTTGTTTGGAATTCCCTAATTCCAATTAAAGTCAAGACGGACATTCTGGAAGTATTTAAATCATTTGTCACTCAGGGTCACGAGCGCACATCAGCCGGGTTAACATTCAAACCCAAACCTTCCAAAGGTCATCTCTTTTTGAAAGCTTTTAAATACTGCAAATGCAAGGCATACTTACAATAAAAAAAAAAAATTAAAATCTGCTTCTTAGGTTCAAAGTTTATTTTATAATTTAAGCTAGGTCCCAGTCCACACCATAAATAAAATAAACATTTAATATTCTCTGTAGGGAACGCTAGGGGTCAGCGGGTAAACAGAAGAGACAGGTGAGAGAACACTCAGGTATAATAAGAATAAAACATGTAAGTAACAGAATGAATTAAAATAGGTAACACTGTTTACGTATATGAATAGTTCTGAATACTATATATATATTTATAAACGTGTGCAAGTGCGAGTCCCGAGTAGGAACATACAGTCCAAGTCGTGTGTCCCACAGGCTGTGAAGAATAGCTGGTGTTCAGGCTCTGAGTCAGCTCAAACTCGCCTTTTTGCAGTTGTTTCTCTTCAACAGGGTTCCACTTCATGCTGACACCAATAGTTTAATAGTTAAATTATGGAAGACATCAATGAATACTACTTTGATGAATCATCGTAGTATCAAGTATCAGGCAAATAAAACATTTGCTGTCAAGCTTGTTACATCATTAGAAATCCAATGGGGATGGCAGGTTCACTCCAATAAATACAAATAAAAGATCTCTGTTTTTGAAGGCAGCTCACACATGCTCCACAGCAGCACAGCATGACATTCACTCTGGACTTTCTACTTTAACGGTTATGTGCATTTAAGTTAATAGATAATCTATTCTAGGTCCAATAAAGAACAATGTAACAGTAGTAATGTAATAAAGGTTGTCTCTCATAGTACAGTGGACAGCAGCCCACATTAAGATCCTGGTCCAGCTGGGTCCTCTCTGTGTTTTATGTGGGTCTGCAGGGGGTCCTCCAACTCCAAACACATGATGTTGAGGGGTACTGGCAACTCTGCATTGACTGTGTAATGCTTTTGTAACATTTTCCGTTTAACTGCTGTACCCCCCCCCCCACCCTCTCAGCCAGTGTAAGCTGCAGGTTCTTGTACTCTACAGCAGGGGTACTCAAACTATTTTGTTAAAGGTCCACTTGTGAATTTTATACAAGGTCAATGGTCCGGATCAATGGCAGTAAAGTCCCCCTCCCACCCCCCTACCCCCGGAGCGGAGCAACGAAACTGAAATTAAGAAGCAGTTTCAGCGCGCTATGCGTGGGGCCCCCTTGAGGGGGTTTCCCGACATGTCGTTGCAGTAAATTAAAGGGTGTTTCATGTTGTCGTTGCT
>NW_011361422.1:4936-5244 GCF_000735185.1 Notothenia coriiceps
TTGCGTTTTCTTTGCACATCATGAAAGAAAAGCCAAATGAATTGTCTGTGATTTTAGTTTTTTTAAGCAGAGGTTGAGTTCAACAATTTGTAGGGACCTCGGAGGATGTTGTAAAAATTGAAAGGAAAAAGGTTCCCCACCCCTGCTGTAAATAATAATAAAAACCCTTGATTTATAACTTAAAATATCTGTCTCCTATTGATCTGAGTATATTATAAATAATAGCCAGTTAATTGAAGCATTATAGCACAGGCCTTTGTCAGATGGTATATTACGCTGTTTCTTTCTGCTTCGGATAGTTCTCTCTT
>NW_011361423.1:0-6848 GCF_000735185.1 Notothenia coriiceps
CTTTGATGTATGTTTTGTACATGATGTTTTACCGGAAGTTGGCTAGAGGGGGACGCTGGCGTGTTTCTCGCCGCTCTTCTTGCCAACTCTTATTCCTCGTGTCTACCACTCCCTGCCGTCAAATCTTTTTCACATACACAGCGAAAAGATTGTTCTGCTCTGGTTCTGTGTTTCTGCCATCTCCGTTGCTCAGCTGATTATGTTTGGCTGCTGTTTAGCTCCTAGCCTCTGCCGTCCTCCCGTTAGTAAAACGAGCTCACCGTCGTGCTCTGCTATCCGTGGATTACCCCGACTGGGCTCCCTGACTGGGTTCCTGTCTGCCATGCTCCCAGGACTATCCACGAACCCTCCCTCAGTCCTGCCATCTCAACTGGGCTGTTTTCCATCGCCGCTGCTGAGGTTCGAGGTCCGGTTTCTACCAGGCTAATGGTGCTAGCTGCTAGCTGACTCGCTGTTCTTCCCACATGCCCTTCCCCGGAGCCTGCGGTCTTCAGACTCTGGCCCCCCGCACCAACCTGTGAACCTTCGGGGATAGAGCCTTCAGTATGGCAGCCCCCACTCTCTGGAACGCTCTCCCTGCGGAGATCTGCAACATCCCCACTCTTGACACCTTCAAAAGGGCCCTCAAGTCCCATCTGTCTGCCAAGGCCTTTGGCCCCAAGTCCATTTGTTGTTTTGTCTGACTGCCTTTTGTTATGTTTGATTATACTTCTGTTCTTCCTTGTAAAGCGTCCTTGGGTATTATGAGAGGCGCAATAAAAATCCAATTTATTATTATGTTATAAGAAATCCTCCCTTTAAATGTTCTTATTAAATCCTAAATCTAAGAGATTATCAGAATAAATTAGTTCCATCCATCCATCTATCTATCTATCTATCCATCCATCTATCTATCTATCTATCCATCTATCCATCTATCCATCTTCTCCCTCTTATCCGTGGTCGGGTCTCTGGGGTATCAGTTCCAGCAGAGAGCCCCAAACGTTCCTTTCCCCTCATCAAACCAGCTCTGACTGGGGGATCCCAAGGCGCTCCCAGGCCAGCAAAGAGATATAATCCCTCCACCTGGTCCTAGGTCTACCCCTTGGTCTCCTCCCTGCTGGACGTGCCTGGAACACCTCCCTAGGGAGGCGCCCAGGTGGCATCCTAACTAGGTGCCCGAACCACCTCAACTGGCTCCTTTCGACGCGAAGGAGGAGTGGTTCAACTCTGAGTCCCTCCCGGATGACTCACTCACCTTATCCCTAAGGGAGACACCAGCCACCCTGCGGAGAAAACCCATCTCGGCCGCTTGTACCCGCGATCTCGTTCATGACCATAGGTGAGGGTAGGAAGGGAAATGGCCCGGTAGACAGAGAGCTTGGCCTTCTGGCTCAGCTCCCTTTTCGTCACACGGTGCGGTAAAGTGACTGCAGTCCCGCTCCCGCTGCTCCGACTCTCCGACCCATCTGCTCCCCAGACGGTTCCTATCTAGTGTCATATCCGATATGGAAATTAAAGCGGGACATTGTCAATCTCCTTTGGTACAGCTCGGTATGAGATAAGAAGATAAGATAAGAAGTACTTTATTGATCCCATATTTGGGAAATGTTTGCTTTGCATCAGCATAAAAGACGAGGCACATTAGAGAAATGAAATTATAATTCTAAAATGTAAACATCTCAAAATAGAAAGCGCTCTAAAAAAAGTAGAAAATATACGTGTGTGTGTGTGCACAGAGTCTCAGTCCAGCTGTTCTTCTCCTCTCTGCAGAATCCCCGAGAGAAACGGAGCCTCGGACCGAGACGCCCGTCAGGTCAGAGGACATCTTAATAACCATGACTTCAAACACAGATTCATTTCAGTCTGATCCATCATGCAGTCTATGAAACAGCAAACAGTGTCCATCACATTCACAGCGCCAAATGTGACCTCTCTAAATGTCTCATTTCCTACAAAACGAAATATGTAGTTTAAAGGGGACCTATCGTGCAAAATGCGCCTTGTTGTTATCTAGAACCCAACTGGTGGACGGTTGATCCGTCAGTTATCAGTTGCTCTGGTTTGATGTTCAGGGGGATTTGAGATCAACTTTTTTTGTGTGTGTGTTTTGCTGATGGAAAACTAGAGTGCTGAGTGTCAGCGGTAAAACCACAGAGCTTCATTTCAGGGAAACAACTCTCTGTTAGTCACACACACACACACACACACACACACACACACACACACACACACACACACAGGTAGGTGGAAAGTGTCTTATGAGTAAGGGGTAGCTACCTTGCACACGACATGAAGTAGATCCCTTTAACCGGTGCAGGACAGACAATTCTACAAATGTCACTTTTACATTTTTATCCCTGATATTTAAAGAATATTTCCACACTTTCTGGCTGTGGGTCGTGGCGTTTTAGTTTTCGTGTCAAACACTTCAAAATCAAAAACCAATCTGAGTTTCCTTCCAACGATCTGCTGATATCCGTTCACTGGGTGATAGCTGGGAGGAACGAACCCTTTTATTAGTTTGTGTGATCAAACTTCTGGAAGGCGTTCGCTCTTAAAGCCTTTAAAGTACTAGAGGTCATTTTAATACGGTTGTTTTGTGTTTGAAGAACACCTACACCTACCTGTTGCTCTAATTGAAAGAAGAAATTAGAAAGCCTTTTTTTAAGCAGGTTTAAAACAACTTCAACATCAGACAAAGGGATTTGAAAAGATTTGAGATTCAAGGTGTGTTCATAGCTACAGTGTAGAGTCTCAGGCTCCTCCAACTGAGCAACACAATAACACAGATACAATACTGCAAGGAAATACAAATAACAGAATGGAAATAGTGCAAGAAGAGTCTATCCAAGTAACTGGAATATGATATATTAGATAAATAATTTGCAAACAGAAAAAAAGTCATGAAATCCAATTTATATCGAGATAAATAAAGTATTCTGATTCAATAGTATAATTATAAATACACTGTAGATCAGATTGTTCTGTGTGTGTGTGTGTGTGTGTGTGTGTGTGTGTGTGTGTGTGTGTGTGTGTGTGTGTGTGTGTGTGTGTGTGTGTGTGTGTGTGTGTGTGTGGGTTTTTTGGGGTTGTCAGGGTCAGGTTACCGTTACCTGGATCACTCGGTAATTACTGAAACACTCTGATCTGACCTGGATTCTGTTTCGATGTGATTTCACAAACGTAATAACCCCCACCTGGAGATGTTCATTCAGTGTTTCCCCTCGGTGCTGTTGATATCAGCCGTCATGGTTTCTACACATCCTGCACTCATCATCATCCCTGCTTCGGTTTCTGTGAAGTCAGCAGCATTTTGACAAGAAGACTTCAAAACTGTCCGATTAAGATTGTATTTCCTGAATCAGAAGTAGACTTATATAATCAGGGTTTAGTCTGCACCGGGTAACAGGGCCGCCGCGCCCTCAAACCGAAATGCAGATTTTCCCCGTCAAATGTTAAAATGATGCCAGAAAACAATATTTCTGTTCCTCAAAAACTGTTTAATAACTCCAGAATCAAAACAGAGCGTCAGAGACAGCTTTGTTTTCACGGAGCTCCGACGTCACGTTGTTGTTGTTTACGTCAGGAGACATCTTGTTTACGGGCATCACGAGAATGTATATATCTTATATACAACATCAGAGCCACAGTACTCCTGGTGTATTATATTGAAAGGCAAGAACACGTTAATAGAATAAAACCATGAAAAAATAAGTTGTCCGTCCGTCCACTGGAAACGCTGTGGCGCTTTTATTTTGAAACATATCTCGTATTTGACTGTTTTTTGAAAATATTCTACGTGATGAAACCGAAGTTACTGATATGATGATGCAATCAGCTGATTACCCGTCTACAGCAGGGGTCAAACTCAAGGCTTCATTTCATGTGGCCCTCAAGAGCTCTGAAAGAATATAATACGTTTATTATACGGTTACATGCCGCTTTACAGAACCACGTTGCCCATAAACTACATTTCCCACAATGCATCTCATTTTGTAACATGCCACTGTAGAGAATTGCAATTATTTGCCCTAGACTTCTGCTTTCAGACGTAGCAAAATGTAATATAATACATTATTTTATATGTATATTTTATATAGTCTTAAAGTTCCAACCTTGTTGATGTGGCCCGAGATGAAATTGGGTTTGACACCTCTGATCTATAGCAACTGAAAACCTCAACAAAAAAAAATATATATATTATTTGTAATACTTATTGTTTAATAAAACGGACTCTCCCTGCAGGTGGAGGAGTTGCGGCAGCAGGCGATGTCGTACCGTCGTCGGGCGTGGGGATCGAATTTTTGCAGAGACCACCTGAGCCAGCTGCTGTCCAATCACAACGCTCTGTGGGAGGCAGCCAGCTCTTGCTCTTACCCCTCTTCCCCTCACCCTCTGACCTCTGACCCCCCGTCACCTGTGGAGGCTCTGGAGCTCAACAGGTGAGACGTCAGAGAGCATCATGGGAAATCTTCTCTATCTGCTGATGTCTAATTGTGTTTTTGTTTGCAGTCACTCCAGTCAGAGATCGTCAGCTTCCGGAAGAACTGAAACTCCTGAGAGACGTTCGGTCTGGGGAGGAGAAGAAGAAACAGACGAGTAAGATCTAGAAGAAATCGTTACTCTGAATACTACTCTTGTAAAGTGGATTAAGAAGCCGTTAAAAAATACTCTTTACGACCGCAGAAGATTAACCGCGTATTAGAGGAAGAAAACTGTGCAGCGAGAAATGTCATTATAACCCTGTGTGTGTGTGTGTGTGTGTGTGTGTGTGTGTGTGTGTGTGTGTGTGTGTGTGTGTGTGTGTGTGTGTGTGTGTGTGTATATAGGAAGGAGGGAAGGTTACCGACCCCGAGGCTGAAGATACGACCGACTCAGAGAACTCACCATGATCTCACCACACCTGCCACTGGTACACACACACACACACACACACACACACACACACACACACACACACACACATCCCTCAGTGTGACCTCTGACCCCTGTTTGTCCTCCAGGAGGCGCTATACTGGTGGGAAAGATGAAGAGCGGTGATGAATCACCAACAAACAAACAGGTGATATTATAATCAATCATTTAGATGCTGTATAATTGTTCTAATTGCTGCTTCATTATATTATGTTACATTCAATTATACAACATTAGCTTCTATAATATTTTAATTATATGAAATTATATCATTTTAAATTATTTTATTACAATATATTATTTTATATTAAATTATGTTACATTAGACTAAGCTTTATTACATTTAATTAAATTATATTATAATATTAGAACATATTTTTGTACATGATATAGAATTAAATTAAACTATATTATGTTTTTAAAAAATGCACTTGATTATATTAAATTAACTAACGTTACATATCATTCAGTTATATTATTTTAATTATATATATTATATTACTTAATAACATATATTAGTTTCTGATGTTTGGTTTTTTGTTGTGTCCAGAGATGTGGCTCCTCTGTTTCCATGGCAGCGGGGGCGGAGACTACAGTTGCTATGCAGATCACCCCGAAGAAGGCGTGGTCTGAACATAACTCCGCCCACTCCAAAACATCTGCCTCGCCCCCTGACAACAAGCAAACTGTCAGTCCTGCCTCTAAACCAATCAGGATGAAGCAGACGTCCCCTCCTCCTGTAGCCCCGCCCCCTCAGCACTGCATTCAAGGCACTCTGAGGACCGCCGACTTCCAGCACAACGGTGAGGAGTTTAAGATCTTAACCTGCAACTTTTAAAACATTAAATGAGTGAACACATTACAGGAACAATCAAGTTTATTTGCTGATATCAGAAAACAGTGAAAAAATGTTCCCAAAATGAGATGGAAGCAGCAACTGTTTAGCATTTTGCCTTGAAAAGAAGAATAAAACTCAAACTGTAAAAAAGAGTTTGCTTACTAGTTATTTATCAGAAAACAAAACTTATTAATCTTTGCAACAGTCCAACATGAAGCCAACTAATAACACAACTTATTTATTACTATTAGAACTTATATCATATATATTCAAATGTTTTGCGACCAGGACATATTTATTTTTGTTTTTTTTATAATTCTTTTTATTTTATTCTCTTTTACTAAAAATAAATAAATAAATAGCCTAATTATTATAATTATTCCAGAAAAAAACAATCATTTGTTTATATGAATCAGATTATCTATAAACAATTTGTCAATTTTATTATTTAAATGTATGTTAGTTTTTAGAATAGGTTAATTATTTGTATACATTTTGTGTTTTTCATTCAAATACAATCAATAATAAAATAAATATTAAATGAAGGGTTGCCCACCAGAGGCTGTACTACGAAGCCGGATTTTCTCTTAGCGGCTAACTTCAGGTTAACTCTGGGTTTCCGGTCCTACGACGCTAGATCTCCATGGTAACTTATGCTGAACGGCTAGCCTGCTCCGGAGCAGGTTAGGTTCCAGGATAAGAGATCAACTCAGTGAAAGCACTGCCTGCTGACCAATCAGAGCTCAGTGTGCAGAGTTTAAAGCGATCAAGTCATATTACAGGAGAAAGGAAATACATTAATAGAATATCACCTCCCATCTTCAGAGCAATCTGACTATTATAACATTAGCGTTAAGAAAGCTTACTTAAATATCTGCCACAACATAAGTAACCGGATCAGAGTAACATTACGTACAGTCCGCGGCATATCACATCATAATGTATCATATATCTCCTTATCTGAGTCAGCTGAGCCGTATCTGGCCGTGCAACACTCACAGTGTCACATACTGTATGCAGAAGTATTATTTGAAGCAACACATTAAGTTGAGGAAACACTCGAGTCAAATGTAATTAAAGTCAGATCCACTCGTAGACGGGGCAGTGATATCAT
>NW_011361424.1:0-2660 GCF_000735185.1 Notothenia coriiceps
TTTCTGTTGGTCTTGGTTAAGTACCACCTTGAAAAAAATAAACAATGTTTTGTTGCTTAAGCTTATGTATTCAGTCATTATTCAATGGTATACTAAAATCCATGTGAAAAAAATTGCTTCTCACTGTTCTCAGGTCAGATATTTATATGTGATTAAAAATGCGATTAATTTCGATTAATTAATTACAAAGCCTGTAATTAATTAGATTAATTTTTTTAATCGAGTCCCAGCCCTATTTAAAACCTAACATTAGCCACCTTTAGCTTAGCGGTGGTGACGTGAAGTCATGTGACCGTGCTGTAGTTCCTTTATAGCCCAACATTAGCCACCTTTAGCTTAGCGGTGGTGACGTGAAGTCATGTGACCGTGCTGTAGTTCCTTTATAGCCCAACATTAGCCACCTTTAGCTTAGCGGTGGTGACGTGAAGTCATGTGACCGTGCTGTAGTTCCTTTATAGCCCAACATTAGCCACCTTTAGCTTAGCGGTGGTGACGTGAAGTCATGTGACCGTGCTGTAGTTCCTTTATAGCCCAACATTAGCCACCTTTAGCTTAGCGGTGGTGACGTGAAGTCATGTGACCGTGCTGTAGTTCCTTTATAGCCCAACATTAGCCACCTTTAGCTTAGCGGTGGTGACGTGAAGTCATGTGACCGTGCTGTAGTTCCTTTATAACCCAACATTAGCCTCCTTTAGCTTAGCGGTGGTGACGTGAAGTCATGTGACCGTGCTGTAGTTCCTTTATAGCCCAACATTAGCCACCTTTAGCTTAGCGGTGGTGACGTGAAGTCATGTGGCCGTGCTGTAGTTCCTTTATAGCGTAACGTTAGCTTTTGACGTCATAAAGTGGTGTTAATATGAGGAGATTATCCTGCTGAACAAAACTTGGAAGTATCATAAACGTTTGGTCCGGCCTGATGTCATTTCACGACTTGATTACTGCAAACAACAATATGGTAGATCTGCTGGATAAACATATACCTGTGTTATATCTTAATTGTATTTAAATTGCATGTTAACACGTTTCAGAGTAGATGAGGTGAGTAAGGTAAGTAAGGCCATTTTCTCATAGACTTCTATACAATCGGTTGCCACTGATTTACTCATAACTTCTGTCTAACATAACATTTTCATTCACCATTGGCTTTCGAGGAGGACTGCCCTGCGAGATCCAATTGTATAATTTAATCTCCGTAGGCTACAGGTTGCCAAAACCCCCCCCAAAAAACCTGAATGTACGGCGCAAAATTCTCAAGGTCTAAACGTACTGGAATTATCTTTTTGAATGACCACAATGTGTAAGCTTTCAATTTAATTAATAGAAGAAATCCCCCAGTTTTATAAAACCTCGTTAACTCAGAAACAAAAAAAACACCCAGAGGACATGACCTCACGTTTCTGAGGATTTCTGCACAGATCCTCACACTCGCTGCCTGGCTTTAAATCCCAGCTCTGAGACACAGAGTCCTGTTTGTCCCGGCTTTAATCCGTCCAGCAGCGGGCGGCGGTGGGATTTGGGAGGACATTTTGGCTTTAGTTTCCATGTTAACAGAGAACGAGGTTAAGAAGAGCTGGATTGTCACTCTCTGTCGGCTTCATTCAAACACCAAGGGCAAAACTACAGACCCACGGGCAGCTCTGAAAACTACTGAAAGTACTGCTGCTACACTATGTGTGTTTAAAATGCTGTTAACTATCAAAATGTCAAGCCTTGAGATTTCCCATACGTTATATCAAACCCCATTTTCAGTGCTGGAAGTATTAAGATTTGTATCATGCTGCACAGAACAGTACAGCTCTCCTGCTTTAAAAAACCTGTTTCACATGCGTGTTTATTTTGTATTTCCTCTGTTTCATGTAATGTCTTTTGACTTTTGAACTGTGTTAATGGTTATGCACCAAAATACCAAGACATATTGTATTTTCAAACTGGCTTGGCAATAATGTAAACGGATTAGAAAAAGTTGTGTAAAGAACAGGAAAAGTGAGCTTGAAATAGAGAATCATCTTTCTTATTCACCTACGCACAGCTGACCATTCACAGCGTTAAGTGGGAGTGAATATCGGAGAGTAAGGTTTAGGAAATGCTGCATTTATGTGGTTTCAAAATATTGAGGAAAATTATTTCCCGACTCACAAAGTTGAAATATTGACGTCATCTAATGCAGAAACATTGAAAAAACAGCTGTTGATGTTATTCATTTATGTATGGCATATACTGGACATATTTAGCGTTCCAATACGAGCGTTAGCATTAACCCCATTAACAAGTAAGGCAAAACTATATTTGAAGGTAATTTAATGGTGCGGGGGAAACGTCTGGGACAGCTACCAAAGTGATTTTCAATGCTCTTAGCAATAAAATAAAACACACCTTGATCGTAGCATCCGTGTTGTTTTCACATCACGACATTAAGACACCAAAGTTAAAGGAAGGACTCCTGACATCTGGAAATAAGACCCTCAATGGGAGCCCTAATCAATCTTCAGAAAGTTAAAGGAAGGACTCCTAACATCTGGAAATAAGACCCTCAATGGGAGCCCTAATCAATCTTCAGAAAGTTAAAGGAAAGACTCCTGACATCTGGAAATAAGACCCTCAATGGGAGCCCTTATCAATCTTCAGAAAGTTAAAGGATAGTGAACATACTGCCTCTCCAC
>NW_011361425.1:0-4091 GCF_000735185.1 Notothenia coriiceps
GAACATCAGAAGGAGAGGACTCTTTAAAGTAGAGACACTACATACTGATATACACCTGAACATCAGCAGGAGAGGACTCTTTAAATGGTATTCAATGTATAACGGTTCGGGCAATTTGATTGGTATGAGGTCAGAGAGAGATCTGTAAAGAAACATGAACGTTTCTGATGAAGCATGATATGTTGTTTTTTAAGGACCAGGTAAGTTGAGAGTTGATGTGTTTTATGTTTGTGACAATGCACATTAATTCAGTCTATATTTAAATTGCATGTCATGTTTTCTGTTTGCGCAAATAAACCTCTTTGAAAACATTTCCATTTGTTAGTTACAAAATGATCCGTTTGAAAAGCTGGAGCGTCGGGTACAGATACTTTATGTAACAAAACTATTTTCATTTTTCAACATTTCTGAAGGCTGAATGTGTGTGTGGCCTCGATGAGTCCCAGTGCAGCTCCATCAGGTGTGACTGTCCTTGAAGAGCAACATCCCTAAAGAGGGAACTTCAGTATGTGTGTGTGTGTGTGTGTGTGTGTGTGTGTGTGTGTGTGTGTGTGTGTGTGTGTGTGTGTGTGTGTGTGTGTGTGTGTGTGTGTGTGTGTGTGTGTGTCTGTGTGTGTGTGTGTGTGTGTGTGTGTGTGTGTGTGTGTGTGTGTGTGTGTGTGTGTGTGTGTGTGTGTGTGTGTGTGTGTGTGTGTGTGTGTGTGTGTGTCTGTGTGTGTGTGTGTGTGTGTGTGTGTGTGTGTGTGTGTGTGTGTCTGTGTGTGTGTGTGTGTGTGTGTGTGTGTGTGTGTGTGTGTGTGTGTGTGTGTGTGTGTGTGTGTGTGTGTGTGTGTGTGTGTGTGTGTGTGTGTGTGTGTGTGTGTGTGTGTGTGTGTGTGTGTGTGTGTGTGTGTGTGTGTGTGTGTGGATCCTCCCTGAGGGCACGGCAGCAGTGTACGCGCTGCATACTAATAATCTTCGCCACCACCCCTCCTCAGACGGAGCAGTTAGCTCCACATCAAAGAGTGTTTCATCTGCAGAATCAGTGGAGAATAGAGACTCTGATAAATATGAGAAACACACTTTAGACTTGAGCACAAACTCGTTCTTATTTAAGCATCGAGAACTTGTTTCAAACCAAAGCTATATTTCAATTCCCCTCATCGTTTCTTAAAGGTGGGGTAGGTCATTTTGGAGAAACCAGCTTCCCTCAGACTTCCTTACAGAGCCCCTCCTCCAACACACACGAACGCTCACATGACCAATGAGGGCACGAGATAAGTTTGTGCTCAGATGGAAGGCTGACAGGCAGGTAGGCCATCCAGTTACTTTAGCCGGGCCGGCTCAGATGATTGGTCGTGCACAGCTTTTTGTCCGGCCACTCACTCACTCACTCACTCACTCACTCACTCACTCACTCACTCTCTCACTCTCTCACTCTCTCTCTCTCTCTCTCTCTCTCTCTGGCTGACGATTGAATCTGACGTTGTTGTGTGTGTGTGTTCTCTGCTCTCCTTGTTGTTTGTCAGAGGAGTCAAACAGCTCACTAAGAGCAGCTGGTGATGGGAACTAAAAGCCCTCTGCTCGTCTCAGTGATGAAGGCCACATGCCTCCTCTTCATCCTCCTCTTCCTCTTCCTCCCTAACCTGCAGCCAGTTGTCGAGTGTTACAGATAAGGAGGCAGGAGGGACATCCATCACCTCCTCCTGACTCCTCTCTCTCTGAGGGGGCAGCGCTGACAAGCTCCTAACGCTTCCTCCTTCCTCTCTTCTCATCTACCACGTTTCCTTTCCTCTCCACTTCCCCTTCTTTCCTTCTTTCCTCACCTCCATTCCTTCTACCATGTTTTCCTCTCGTCTCCTCCATCACCCTTTCCTCCTCTTCTATCACCTATCTTCTCTCCTTTCCTCTGTCCTCCCTCTTCTCTCCTTTCCTCGACCTCCTATCTATCATGGTTTCCTCCCACACGTTTCCTCCTCTCCTCTCCTCCTTTGTTTAATCTAACCTCTTATCCTCTCCTAACATGTATTGTATCTCCTCTCCTCCCACACTTTCCTCCTCTCCTTTCCTTATCTCCTCTCCTTATCTTCCCACTGAACCTGTTGTCCTCTCCTTCCTCACTTGTCTTTTTTTCCCTACTCAGTATGTTAGTAGTATTGCTGTCCCCCCCCCCCATGCTTTGTCACTGCATTAGACGTGTGAAACGATGACCTTGCACTATCTCTCTCTCTCTCTCTCTCTCCTTCAGCTGTACCTCCTCTTCCTCTTCCTCTCTCTCTCTCTCTCTCTGCCCTTCATCATCCTCCTCCTCCTCTCTCTGTTTCCTCATCCCAACCCTCATTGTTCTCCTTCATTATCAAACGCTGTCACACCCCCCCGCTGAGCCTGCCGGGTTATTTATAGCTACCAGAGGGTGGTGGTGCTAAGAGGTGCAGCATATCACACACACACACACACACACACACACACACACACACACACACACACACACACACACACACACACACACACACACACACACGTTTCATTGTCATCGCAGTTTACCAGGTAGGTGACGAGTAGGGATGCCAGCGATCATTCGATTTTTCGAATATTCGTTACAGTCTCCATCATCGAAAATTATTTTTAAAATTCGATTTTATTTATATATTTTTTTATTATTATTTGTGTTTTTTTTTTTTTATGGCTTAGTTTCAAACAAAATATAGATTAATGCTAATAACAGTAATAGTATTAATAATTGTAAATGGCCATTGGTCACACCACCAGTTTGTTTTACTGTAAACTTGGAGGAAGCCAGGGCTGTCCGATTTTGGATTTTGATCATGGTCAGTTTCTGGCATCCCTAGTGACGAGTGTGTTGTGCAACATCACCTGTTGGCTCATCAGAAGTGCAACCACCTGTAGCTGCTGAACAATAGTGTGTGTGTGTGTGCAGGTTCATTCCAGCAGAACCTTTGATGTAAGTAGAATATGCATTAATGTTCATATATTATGTTTGTGTGTAAAATGCATCGAAACCACCTGTAGCTTGCTAAATAATCAGTTTGTGTGAAATCCGGGTTAAATACAAACAGATGTTCTATGCAAGTAGAATATGCATAAACGTTCACACAGATGCATCCTTCCTGCAGCTACTTTTCAGCAGAATGCACGCTTCGTGTACGTTGCAGCGATGTGCTTCTGTGTTTTCCAGAACCAATATGCACGCCTGGAAGTGTGTTTTGAGTCCAGCGTCGTGTGCAGGGTGCAGCAGCTCCTACCTGTCTCTCGGACATGACGTAGAGGTAGTTCTTGTCCAGGGAGAAGGCCATGTCCCGCAGCACGGTGCTTCCATCTTTAATGACGGAGAGGGTCTCGTACTGGACCCCACCGTGAGGAGGCCCGTCCACGCGGATCTGAACAGAAACACACAAACACACAGATCAGAGAGGGCTATTTATATCAGCGTGACAGCAGGGGGGGGGGGATGATTGACGGGATGACAGGCGGCTGGAAAACAATCCATCGTTCTCGTTTAGCGGCACGGGTTCAGAGGAGATGCTGCTCTGTTTCTCGTGGTGCTATTTGAAGGTGTAATGGCCTCGTATGACTCCGTATACGAAGGGTTAAAGCAGCGGTTCATATGCTGTATTATTATTAGACCTTAGTGAAACCGGAGCTGTGTTTTCCTTTCCTCCCGCTCGGTGCAGACTGATGACTCTGAACAGCTTTGAACTGAAGTCCAGACCACCCCGCTTCAGAAAACTGCTCCTAATGACTTTCAGAGGCTTGTGATCGGGGGTCACGTTACCAAATGTTTTCCGTCATTAGCGAAGACAGGAAAGTATTTGATTTGGAGAGAATACAAGACACAAGGCACAAGGGTCTCTTTGTACATAGAAAGGCATCATCTAGTTTGTTCAGTGGAATATTTACATATTAAAAAAGAGCTGGGAGGCTGCCCTCTCTCTCAGTGTTCAGTCTCAACATGTATTTAGATGGGATCATTCAGAAAGCTTAGAAATGCTGCTGTGTGTGTGTGTGTGTGTGTGTGTGTGTGTGTGTGTGTGTGTGTGTGTGTGTGTGTGTGTGTGTGTGTGTGTGTGTGTGTGTGTGTGTGTGTGTGTGTT
>NW_011361426.1:0-5651 GCF_000735185.1 Notothenia coriiceps
CTTTCGAGCGGTCTCTCATTCCCCTGATAGGTGGAGAGTTGCCCATATAGGTGGAGCACCCCTTTTCTGACGTCAGAAAAATTCAAATAATAATCAGCTCCGTTGCAGCCCCGTTTTTAGAGATTTGGTTATAGAGGAAAAGAGAGAGGGTTGTGTTTTCTGACACTTGGTGAGTTCCCTGACACACCGGGGACACATATTCATGTATAAAAGACGTACAAAAGTGCATTTTGCATGATAGGTCCCCTTTAAAGGTGGGGTAGGTGAGAATGGAGAAACCAGCTCGAGTGCGCTAGAATTTGAAAGTACACAACCGTAAAAATCGGCCCCTCCCTTCAGACTTCCTTACAGAGCCCCTCCTCCAACACACACGGACGCGCACATGACCAATGAGGGCACGAGATAAGTTTGTGCACAGATGGAAGGCTGACAGGCAGGTAGGCCATCCAGTTATCTGCTGCGGGCCGAAGCAGATAATTGGACTTGCTTTTTACAGCGC
This sequence comes from Notothenia coriiceps, assembly GCF_000735185.1. Taxonomy (NCBI): domain Eukaryota; kingdom Metazoa; phylum Chordata; class Actinopteri; order Perciformes; family Nototheniidae; genus Notothenia; species Notothenia coriiceps. The sequence goes on from NW_011361426.1 coordinate 500, forward strand.
CACGGCTTCCACAGATGAAATATTTGTATATATTTATTGTCAAAGCATTTAATTTATTCATTGCTATCGGGATGTTAAGAGCATTCCATGGAATATAACAAAAAGTGTTTTTGCAGTGAATTACCTACCCTACCTTTAAGTATAAGATGTGACTACCTTTTTATTATTGAAAACATAGTTCAGAGACAGTATGAGAGTTTGTCAGAAATGAAGACATTTAAGTTTATTGTGCTTTTTAGATAGCTATTACATTTAAGACAAGTTTACAAATCATAATTAAGTACATTACAAATTCCAATCATTACAGGTGATGCTTATCATAGAATATTCCTGATCGTCGGATTGGAGTTACAGGAGTTATTTCTTTCTCTGAAATTAAGCCTATACCAAGTGACATGTGGGTTAGCAAGAAAATAAAATCACAATCATGATATCAATCAATACAGACATTGACAACAATTGAATAATAAATACGCATTCTGTCAGTAGAAATAGGTCCTTTCCATGAGCAGGACACAGTAGAGGACAGGTTGTTATTCGTGTGCAGGTGGTTGTTAAAAAGGTAACATTTATTAGTATTAACACAAACGAGTGTGCAGACATGAACTTGTTGAATATATTCTCACTCTCATGTCTCTCTCTCATGTGAGGAAAGCCCCTTTCCTCAGTGGCGCTTCTTGTCCGATGTCACCAAGCTGGTGTCAGTTAGTTCATGAGAGGGGCACATTTAAGGCAGGACAAAAGAGACAAAGACAGTGTTCAAGATTTTAAATAAAAACATAAAATATCATGCACTGAAAAAACTGAACGTTGACTTTAATGAATTGTAATACGTCAACAGATTTTAACCTAATATTTTGTATTCAAACGGAATTGTATTGCTTTGTGAAATCTGTTGACATAATATATTTCATTAAAGACAATGTTTCAGTTTTTGCAGTTTGATTGGTGTTTTTTTGTAACAAAATTGGTTTCATTAGTTAAAATCTGATTAAATTACATTGTGAAAAACTAAATGCACTTAAGTTAACTTCGGCTAAGGTTACAGCACAACAGACTTTTTGAGAAGGGCCACAGGGGAACCCATGCTTATCCTGTCCTCTAATCGAACTAGTATATACATTTAAACTCTGAGATCTGAGCCTGTCTCAACAGCCACTACACTTTACCTGCAGTGATTCCAACAATCTTCTTGATTGGAATAAACTTCCGAGATTCCCTCCCCGCTCTTTGCTCCTATGGTCATTTAACCATTTTGTAACTCTTCCATTATGAAAGAAAAACAATTGAAACAATGGTACAGGGATTATATCTGAAATTGAATGGCAGAAGGCATGTCTTTCTCCCTATATTGTAATTCTAAATTAAAATGGTGTCCACCTTCTTCTCCTATAAAATGTTTGGAGTCAATCACATGTGAATTTCATTTAATAATTTTAGAAAGACATGGAATATAATATACATTTAAAAAAAACAACACATTTATAAGTGCATAAAATCAATAAGACTGTGCGGCCCCTTCAGGATATGTTGAGCCGGGGGTTTTACCAGTAAAACAGAATCCAAAATATTTGTGCATTCTTGTGTATGCTTAAAGTATTATCAAGTTAACCATAAATGCTGTTAAGGGGCAGCATGTTTAAATAGCCTCAAACGTCAGTGCACAGAATCTAGGACTTTAAACTCTCCATACAAACATCTTCCTGTTCAAACAGTGACCAAAGTAAACCCCATTACCAAAGTCCATCTGTACTGAGTGAACAGAGACAGTCATCAGCATGTCAGTGAGTATCAACATTTTACTTGATTTTGCATGGACAGTAACGAAAGCCATATTAAGGGTGATGGAAAGGAACAATGTGAGGAGGTGTTAACAGTGTGTTGCAGGGTGGACTTTGACATTCCAAGCTTTTCATTTGTGTTAGTGTTCTGTGATCGTTCAAGTGCTGTCTGCTTTGATAAGCCTTAGGATTTTTTTTAGCATGAAATTGAACAAAAACAGTCTTATCAGGGCTTCAACATGCTGTGGGTCTTGAATCATTCCGATGGTGTGTGCTGAAACCATTGGGCTCCTGAAAAATATTCCTGAAGGACATTTTACATAAGATTTCATAAAGCTGACACATTTTAATTAAAAAACTTTAAATAACTACATAAAATCTTCAGTAGACTCGCCACTAAGAGAGTGGATCACATCACTGAGGTCTTTACGCTGGCTTCCTGTCTGTCAAAGAATTGACTATTCATATTTTACACTGCACATCAGTCTTATTCTATGATAGCTTGTTTCAGTTTTATATTATTCGTTACACCTTTTTTTTTTCGCCACCTGTGTCTTTATTCGAGTGACAGAGCTGAAAGGGGGTCCTCCGTTTTGGGGACCAAGCCCCGGTACATGGGCTGTGAGCCCTACCAACTGAGCTACATGACAGCCCTTCTTTTTGCTATTTAATGACTTATTTTCAATGTCATTTAATAATGTGATTCTGTTGCACTATAAATGAATGCTGTAATGTCTTTCATTTTTGTAAAACACTTTGAATTGCATTTTGTTGAAAGGGGCTTTCTAAAGAAACTTGCCTTGTCTTGCCTAAAACATGAGGGGATAACTCACAGTGAGGGAGTAAGCAGCCAATCAGCTGATGCAGAGAAGTGTTGAAGTGTTTGGTTTAACCATGTCCTGGTTTTAAGAAGGACCGGTCCGAATCCCTTCACATCACGGTAAGCAGTGAGCTGATTCGGGCGTTCACTTGCAGCCAGTGAAGGGAGCGGTGGAGTGGTGTAGGGTGGGAGAACTTAGTGAGGTTGAAACATGACGATCTGCTGCATTCTGTAATAACTGAAATTCTTTATTATATTTCGCATTTTAATGTGAGAGAGGTCTCAGTAATGATCCCACAGAAAAGTATTCTTTATCTCCCCTCAGTATTTGAATCCTCTTTCAGTCCATGTTTTCACGTTCACTGCTCTCATCTGCTTTGTTACCAGGCAGCTGCTTTCAGTCATAAAGACACTGTAGCCTCCAACAGCAGAGAGAGACACATGTAGAAACTGGTGAACATAGTCCAGCATTTAGCAGCTAAAGAGTGATATTTCTCTCTGTTGTTTGCAGACAAAAAACAGCTAAATGTACAATGCACAAACAGAGGACTCCAGATGAAGGTTCCTGTTTCTCCCTTCAACTTGGAGGCATAATATAAAAAGCTGTTTGCCATAACAAATGAATGACGTAATACTTTTCAGTGCTTTTGTGTGTCCTATGTATTTGTATTTGTGTATATGGAGATTGAGCGTAAATATCATGCATATATTACTGGTTCTGTCCACAGGGCCTAGATAACATGGAGCTGTCCCCCCCCCCGTCATGTCTAAAGACAGAATATGAGACAATTTTCACCACAGACTCCCTCCTCTTCCTCCATGAGCTGATCTCCACATTTGATGAGGAGGTTGATCAGGTAAGACAGATTAAAAAAAAGTGTATTTGTTTACGCATTGAAGACTCAGATCCCAGGATATGGCGTCGACACTCTGTTTCAGGTTCTAAAACTACGAGTGTCCAGAAAGGCCCATTTGGACCTGTCAGGTGACCTGCCGAGCTTTCTGGAGAGTAGCTCACATATCAGGAGGGACCCAGCCTGGAGAGTGCTCCCCGTCCCCCCAAGGCTCCAGAGGAGACACGTTGACATCGGGGACCTGGCCCCCTGTGATACCCAGCGCTTCATTCAAGCTCTGCAGTCACCTGCACAAGGCATACAGGTAGCATCTCTATCATTCACCTGTGGCCTTACTAACAAACATGAGGCTAAGGTGGAAATATTTTTTTATTTATAATCTCAATTCAAGTCTTATCAGACTTAAGTATGTAAGTAAGTATTCTATGCTATCCTTTCATTCCAGTTAGGCATCTGGTGATCACACCAACAACATTCTGCAGTCAGAAGTATTCACTAAAACACAACATGTAGTCCCCAACAAATGCATTTTTTCCTCGACAGAAATAATACTTCCACAGAAATTCACAGTGAGACGATGCTAAAGGACCACAATGATGTGCTCCACAATCAGTCTTTTGTCTGACAAACCCAAGCAATGAAAGAATCCCTTCATATTTTTTAAAGTCTCAACAGATCATTATCCACCTACAGTCATGAGCTATTGATGGGAGTCTGATTAAGTGCTTAAAGTGGGCCGGTACTCACCTGTACACAGTATCGGCAGATCCACATTTTAATCTTTGGAGTACCGTGAATTGTATTTGTGTACCGTCACTTCCCAAAGGCTGCCCTTACTCTACTCTTCTCAAATCATGTTCAGATGATCGTTTAACAACTAAAGGAAAAAACTGCTTTACCCAGGGAGCAATGCTTCCCAGCGGATACTAAAACCCGCTGACGCATTACGTTGGCCTCAGGTGCTACATTAGCATAACTTACGACCTTAACTACATCCTCTGCTATAGTCGGTTTGATGGCAGGGACATAAAACGCGTGCGTACAAGGTAGCTTTGTGTGTGGCTACGAAGTGCGTCAATTAAAAAAGCTGCCACACTTTTATAGACTGTTGCTGATGCTGCAATGGGGCTTTTATTTTTTCTACACCTGTATTTGCAACTTTCATGTGTTTCAATTCTGCTGTTTAAGTGGCAGGTAACTTTTATTCATGTAGCCTTATGCTTGGTGTACACTGGTTAATTATAGTTACTCTACTCAGGAATGCATATTTTGAGAATTGTATATCAGTGGTAGGCCACAGGCCTTCTCAAAATGAACAGGTCTAAATAAAATATATGCACATAGTTCATAAACTGTTTGGCGGATACAGTTCATTTGTATTCCAAGGTAATTTTATTAACTCTTCAACAACATCATGACATCCTTACACGTGTGCACATAATTCTCACAACCAACCTTGTTTCCCATGAGCCCTAGGCTTTCTGTAGTAGCTCTCTGATTGGTTACACCATATGTCTGTCTATTGCCAATACTTTGACATCTCCCCCTTAAATTATCCTCTCTCTAGGTCAGGGGTGTCAAACTCAATTTCATTGCGGGCCACATCAGCATTAAGGTTGCACTCAATGGGCCGGTTGTAACTTTAAGACTATATAAATATATATATATATATAAAATAATGTTTCATATTACATTAT
>NW_011361427.1:0-3862 GCF_000735185.1 Notothenia coriiceps
TTAGCAGGTAATTACCGGACTAGGACCGGATATGCTGATGTTTAAAACTCAGTTAATGGGGCTCATTTTTATATTGCTTCAGTTTATAATCGTAAGAGATCGAAAAATTCAGATTCAATAAATGATTCCACAAACAACAAACAACATAATTATTACATTCAAAGAAACTACTTGTAGTAGAAGAAGAACATTATTCAAACGGATCCTCTCTTTTCCCCTCTCCCTCTCTCTCTCCTGACAGCCCGTCAGTTTCTCATGCAGCGCACTAAACAGTGGGCGGGGCTTCAGGTGATTATGCAGCAGCTGATCTGATCTCTCTCTCGCGTCCGGTTACACTTCACTCGCGTTTATGTCCACATCGATCAGATCCAGCTCTCCTGATCGGCCTTTACAGAGAGCACCGATCAAACTATTAAGAGTGAATATCGGCCGATAATGACCGGCGGCCAATCGATCGGAGCATCGGACATTTTGACCTGCAGATTTTGAATTTACCGGTTTTTAATAAATTTGACCAGCTAAAAACCGGTAATTACCGGCTAACAGAAACCCTGAAGCACATCTCAAAACATTCTGCACTATTTTATCCGTTTTATTTGTTCTATATATATTCATGTTGCTCTGTTGGAGGAGCCTGTGACTTCAGTTCTTCATTGCCATATCTCCACTGTAGCTGCTGAGCACATGACACTGAGGCTACAGGCCGTACCTGGTGATGAGTTTCTTGTTGTAGCGCCTCTCGTAAGCAGCACTGATGGCGAGCGACGCCACGAAGGAACAGTCGGACACCACCGTCTGCACGAGAGGAGAGAGGGTCACGTTAGTTATCGGGTTAAAGTTCACTTTTTCATGCGTGTGTAACAGGGATCGAGCTGCTTTTGAAAAATGACAACATCCCTACATAGAGTTAGATAAAAAACAGTAAAATATTTATCTGTGTTTGGATTTTTAAGCACTAAATGTTATTTTAACTTGGTTACATGATGGTCCTGATTTGTGAGAATGTTGTGCCCCTCTGCTGCATGAACAACAATAACAACAACAACAACAACATGCGTACAGTTTACAAGCAAAGGCCTACCTTAGGAAAACAGTGTTACTAAATAGGTTTAAAAACGGTGTGTCCCAATCTGTGGAATAAAATGCAATCATTTACAGCTGGAAAAAAACTGATCCCATTTTATTTTTTACCTGTTGTTATTTATTTATTTGTGTTCTGGTCTGAATGGTGAGGCTTTCAGAAAGTGGTGAACTACTCTCTCTCTCTTGAATTGTACTTTACATAAGATAAACTCAAAAAAAGATTTGAAGTTGCAGGAAATCCGGACTTTTCTGATCAAGATAATCGCATTTATGACCTAAATTAAATATTAAATAAAGGTTTAATTCAGAAAATCCTAGTCTTTCACTGCAAACTTTCCCAAACAATATCTTTGAAATATGGAATATGTAGTTTTTGGCACTTATGGGAAGATTAAAAAGGGAGAAGGAGGAGCAGCATTTGACGGATTGTGTACTGTACGTGTTTAAAAAACCTCCATCTCCAGCCGTGACTCTGACCTGTTTGATGCTGAAGCTGGACACGGACATGATCATGGTCGGGTTGTTGCAGAGCTCGTCCGGCCGCACCCAGCGAGAGAAGATGGCTTTCTGTTTGGGGGACAGCGCCAGCTTCCCTAATTTGTCCCTGGTAAGAAAAAAATACAAGAAACAAGAGCTCAGAAAATATGCATTTGACTAATTATTCAGATGTTTGTCCATCCATCACACCACGACTAGAGATGCTGATATTTAATTTAGTCCTAATTTACATTATTTTATTTCAAATTCTGTTGATAAATGATGTATATAGACTTTTTTGGACTACTTTTAATATTGTATTTTTGTATTTTATTACATATGTTGCATTGTTGGAGGAAAGGTCAGAAGAATTTCATTGCCATTTCGACACTGTAGCTTTGAGCACATGACGATAACACCTTTTAATTCAGTTCATATGTACACTAGTGTTGTGTCCACCAACCATTTGGGGTAAAAGTCTCTAAAAACCACATCTACACTTAAAAACAATCCTTTCTTGATCATATTAGGCTTTCTTTACTTGTCAGTTTCATGAAACAGATGCACTGCTATTCCTACACATATATGAATTCACGCTGACTCCAATATGTATCAGTACACAACTCCTTCTTCCTCGTGTCAAGTGAAGCATTACGTCAATAAACAGCCATTCAAATCACCAACATAGTGTTCTATATTATGTCTAAAATTGAGACCAAGTCAACTTTATCTAAAGAGATATATCAAAATAACAAATCTACACAAGAATGCCATTTAAGGTACTTCTCATTAAAAGCTACTATGGATTATAATTTGTCCTTATGAGTGTTACACTAAACAGTGCTAAGACAGATAAGGAGTTACTTTAATAAAAATGGATCAGGAATTTTTTACATTTTACCTTCAACGCTTCAGGTGTTATTTAAAGGGGACCTATAATTTAAAATGCACTTTTTGATGTCTTTTATACATAAAGATGTGTCCCCGGTGTGTCGGGGAACTCACGCAGCGTCAGAAAAATAAAACCCTCTCTTTTCCTCCGTACCCAAATCTCTAAAAACGGGGGAACAACGGAGCTGATCCAGATTTGCGTCCGATATGACATCATATCTGAAATGTGGACCCACGGCCCTATCAGAAACGTTGCTATCAGAAACAATGCCCGACTGTTTTGGACGTAATATGGTCGGTGTTTACATTAGCATCGCTAACACTCAGAGCTAACCTGTACTGGAGAGCATGTGTGTGAAGAAGCAGGAAGTAAAAAGGAACTCACCTTGTGGTATAACCGGCAAGAGAGAAAGCCTTTGAGCTCCATACTGTTTCAGAGATAATCCTTGATAATCCATGATATGGCGTTTCATCACCGCAGTATTTAGTTTAGACAGTAGCTGCCGGGTCCCACATGAGCTCAGACCCCTCCTTATTTATTTTTTAAAGCTTTATACCCCAAATCAGCACTTTTGAAACAGGAAGTGAAATAGAGGGATATGAGGCATGGCTAGAATGGGTGATCTGTTTGGTATTTTGAGCAAAACACTTCACAGACATGTTTTTTATATATTGTGTATATATCTGAGACCTATGCTATTACCTACAGATAGCATGATAGGTGACCTTTAAGTAAATATCTTCCTTTTTGTCATTTCAGTCATAATTCCCTTTGCTTAGTGTTGGACTATGATTGAATATCATTGTTTTAAATCTAGTTATATTGGGATTTGTGAATAGAAAAGGTTATATCGTTTTTAAACTAAACACAAACATATATGACGTCAAGGGTGGGACTCGATAAGGACTTCATTTTACCATTTTTCGCCAATTAGCATATTTTATTTGCTTAGAATCAAATGAGGGTAAAGTTAAGTATTGTACGTGTTCCCACTGACTGAAACAAAACTATTTTTGTGCTTTTTTGTATTGCAGTAATCATGAGTATAAAGAATTCCCCATGGACATCTTCCAGCTGCCCAACCTGCCCGAGAAAACCTCGGAGTCCTCCGAATCCTCCGACTCCGAGTCCGAGTCTAAAGAAAACTCTGGTAAGTCGGAAAGAAAAGACGAAAGAGAGAAGATTAAATATCATTTTAGAAAGAAAATGGTGTATGGGAAAAAACCAGAGAAGGGGTAATATGTTAAATGAACACTAAGACAAAGAAGTGTACCAATATGAACCGAGGGCATAATATATTTTTTTAGTCACAATCTGCTTATTGTAGGGTAGTTTAGCCCTGAGCGCAGGATTAGCTGAAAAGAGTCCAGGAAGCTTATTTACAATTTAACAGCGTTTAATTAAACAATG
>NW_011361428.1:0-2635 GCF_000735185.1 Notothenia coriiceps
ATCCATTTATATAAAATCCTGTCTGAAAATGAGCTGATCAGATTTTGGACACTTTATGATGTCATAACAATTGTTTGGCTTGTGTAACCATTAGCCAATCACCAACCAGAGTGTGGTCCTGGGGAGGGGGCTAAGCAGATGGTTGGCTGTTAACGGAGGTTGCGTGTGGAGGTGGTGAGATCTCGTATTCGATCCTGAATGAGACAGGAACCCATGAGCGCTGCAGTCAGATCTCCGTCTAATCTCTCCCACTGTGATGATGGCATGCACATGTGCACAGGGGAGTGTGTATACATCCGCAGGCACAGGTGTGTGTCTGTGTGTGTGTGTGTGTGTGTGTGTGTGTGTGTGTGTGTGTGTGTGTGTGTGTGTGTGTGTGTGTGTGTGTTTAACATATATTGTTAAAAGAGTCTGACTGCACAGGACTGCTGCACATTTGCATACGGATTCAAGTAATTAAAGAATAGCTAAAAAGGCAATTTTTCTCAAAATCCATTAGTAGGGAGGCTTACAAGTGTATTCAGACAGACATTTTAAGAACAATTAATTGTTTTGTGAACACGTTTGGATACTGCCGATTTAAGAGGTCATTTTTTATTAATTTGTAGCTGTGATTGACACCTTATGCCTTTCACATGTTTAAATCCATTGTTAACATACAAAACATCTCTATTTTTGCAGCTTTAAATGCATTTTTCAAGGCAAAGAGACTAATATATCAATAGCAGAGAAGACCTTTTTCTGTATCACAATATATCACCTCCTGACCTTCAAAGTAACAGCATGTCAAGGTGATGCTGGTTGATGATGTGCAGACTAGAATTACTATGTGGCTTCTCAAAGTAGCAAATGAGCAGTAATGACTTATAGTTATCAGTATGTTAGACTTCCCAATGGATGGAGAAAGTCCCCTTTACAGTTTGTGAGCAGTGACCAAATTGAAGTTTTAATTTCCAAAATGTTCTCCAATTATCCGGCTACAAAACAAAGCGATGAACATAACAGGACTGTTTCTCTGCACAATGGTAAAGGGGTTCAGGTTCACATGGACTCTATAATTAACTCGGTGGAATTGAGGCAGACAACAACAGCTGTTATGTGTTAAATTAGAGTGCAAGAATATATCTGACAAAAAGCTAAAAAAGTTAATTGATGACATTAGTGCCATTGGAATCACTTTGATAACTTCTCTCCTATAATAAAGCTTTTTCCTCAGTTACATGTTATATAACCCTTTTAGGGGGTTGGACATTTAAAGTAAGTGCATGTAATTTCGGTAAAAACATGTTTTTTTACCTTGTTTTGCACGTGGCAACACTGGCTGTTATGCAGCATACACCCGGTGTTTTCTTTTTACTGTTAATTGAATTCTGGCCGGCTGATCACAAACCATCTGCAGGCGGAGCAGCACGAAGCCAGCGATCCTTTCTGCTGATACATATTCTGTTCCAGTCATTCTGAATACATTTGCCCTGTTGGTAAACAAAAAAAAACATTCATGAATTCTCAGTGTGTTTTTTTGTGCTTTATTTGTTTGCAATTGTGTCTTAAGGTTTTCATCCATGAGTCAAATGGAGTGTTTTACTGGTACATGCTTTAATACTTTATTTGAATATCTCTATTTGCCAGTGAGAATACTATTACATTCTTAGCCTATGTGTTACTTATCAGAGTTAATGTTTGCACACTGAGAAAAAAATAAGAAATGTCTGCATCTTTTGCATGACGCCACATTTTAAAACCAACTCATTTTTAAAATGTATGGACGTTTTACATACATATATATTTACATCTGTTTGCATTTGTACCCTCAGACTCCAATGCAGACAGTGCACTAAAATAAATGCTTCTGAGCTGTGAGATTAAGCTTAAATAAAACCATCACAGTGCAGCTCTTCTGCAAGAAATCGTATTGGACGTCTTGTGACTTTTCTAGCAACTAAAACGCCCAAAGTCATGAGCTCCTGAGACCAGTCCTTTACTTGAGAAGCCCAGAAATTATAAAAACACACAACAATATCACATTAGTCAACATACTGCAGATTATGTTTGCTCCTATGATAAATAACAAGGGGTCTTTAGGATAACACAGCGTTTCCCAAAAAATGTAAGAGTATAATTGCGTGTGGGAGAGAAACTTCCTCTGGAGGGAAATACAAAATAATACAGTACAATTAAAACCTCAAGACTAAAGTGCTGTACAGTCAAATAAACAAAGAAAAACATACCAAATATCCCACAGCACAGCTCACACACCATAAAACAAGTACAATTCAAAACAATAGACAATTTAACAGCAATAAAAGCAACAATCTAAAATATGTCAATATGCTAAGGAGAAGAGAACACAGGGATTTTAGCCTTTGCAGACGATTTACATGCACAAAAACATATAGAACTTAGAAAGGGAAAACCCCACAAAGCAACAGGGCCTCTATAATCAATCAATCAATCAATCAATCAATCAATCAATCAATCAATGTTTATTTATATAGCCCAATATCACAAATGTTACATTTGTACAGAATATCAGTATGAGAATATGACACCTTCTGTCCTTAGACCCTCGCATCGCACAAGGAAAAACTTCCAGAGAAAACCCACAATTTAAAGGGAAAATGGGAGAGCAACAGAG
>NW_011361430.1:0-3377 GCF_000735185.1 Notothenia coriiceps
GTATTATTACCTTGTTGTTTTTCACCATTTTTCTAGATAGATCTATTTTAGTATTTAAACTGTAATTTATTGAGTATAATAAATTACCTAAAATCTGTCCTGTGGTCCTCTATTCTTCGACAGTATAAATTAGTATATAAAGAGGAACCTGACACTAGCGTGTGACACTTATCTTTACAGTTTCATGTATTTGAATTACACTTAGACTTATACCTGTTTACATCCTACTATCTCGCCACTATAGCCTGTTGTGAATAAAGTTTAATTTCATTTACACCCGGTCTCTGTGGCCTGAAATCAACTCCTAAGGATACATCAGTGTACCCTCGGTTAAAGCTCCTCCAGAGAGCCTCCTCTCTCCTCTCTCTCCCCTCTACATCAGTGTACCCTCGGTTATAGCTCCTCCAGAGAGACTCCTTTCTCCTCTAAATCAGTGTATCCTCGGTTACATTACATTACATGTGACTTGTTAGACGCTTTTATCCAAAGCGACTTACATACTCAACACTGTGGGCAATTCCCACAGGGGTCATTTGGGTTGAAGTGTCTTGCCCAGGGACACAACGACATGCTGACTGCAGTGGGGTTTTAACCTGTGACCCCCTGATCCGAACACCAACGCACAAAACACAATGATGCCCAAAACAGTTCAGACTCAGAGAATGAAGAAAGGATAGAGACAGAATCTGAAAATGAGGAGAAAGAGAGAGGAATTGAGAATGAAGAGAGTTAATGTAAACTTTTGAATAATGTACTTCATCTACTATAAGTAGTTTGTTTGAATGTAATAATTATGTTGTATGTTGTTTGTGGAATCATTTATTGAAAAATGAATCTGAATTGTTCGATCTGTTACGATTATAAACTGAAGCAATATAAAAATGACTCCCATTAACTGAGTTTTAAACATCAGCATTATCCGCTCATAGTCCGGTAATTACCTGCTAACGGAAACTCTGCTACACAATTATTATTATTGAAACATGACCGCTAAGTTTCAAATTTGTCTGGTAAAATAAATTCTGTCCGGACATTTGAGCGGCAAGAAAAAATCCTAGCGGAAACCCTGGTCTGGAGGTGTAAACAGGTGGAGACAGGCAAAAGTAAGAAGGAAGGAGCACTGCTGCAGTGAAATGCACATGATTGGCATGACCAAGTGGAATAAATATAAGATAAATCCATTGAACATGGCTTTTGCAGTAGCAGATTTGCAGATGCAAGCAGCAAAAGAAAATGAGAGGCAAAAAAACAGAGGGATCATCTTCCGGTTAATAGATATCATATTATATCTTGCAAGACAAGGCTTGGCCTTCAGGGTTACAGTTGAAAGGGGGGGGTGCCTTTTTCCAGTTTAGAGCAATAGCCCCTCCAAATGTCTGTGCACATCCTTGGCCAGAGGTAATTGAAATTGCACTGCTCAAGAATACTTTCCAAAGCTCACCAACAAAGATAAAGGTAAATTGAGAGAGCGAATTAACATTCTCCTCAAACTGGAGTGTGCAAAGGAAGACGATGCTCTGCCAGGGCTCTCGTATTTGGATACAGGTCAAGGGGTAAGAGAAATAATTGAAAAGCTTCCCTATAACCTCCAAGAAAAGTGGCCTAACCTTGGAAGGAAGTACAAGGAGGATTACAGAGTAGACTTCCCTCCTTTCTCTGTCTTCTACAAGTTTATACAGCAACAGGCAAAGATTAAAAACGATCCACGCTTTATTATATCCACACCAAGCAACAATGCCTCCTTTAAGACCGAAAAACCTACGAGGTACAACAACAAAGCCTCTGTGACTGTACAGAAAACAGACATTCCAGAAGGCATCCAAAGCAGTCCTAAGTAAATGTCTGGTATCTTCTGTCATCCACAGTCATTAAAATGATTTACTAAGGGACCATTACAAAAACAAATGTTGTTTTCACCGTGATAGTACACTCAGCTGGAGGGTCAATGTTGAAGGTCTGTGCTCTAGACCAGGGGTTCCCAACCTTTATTGTGCCAAGGACCGGCAGATACATTAAAAAAGAAATCGCGGACCGGTTGTCAATTTTAACTGATTTTAATATTTACTCACCAGCAGGTGGCAATAGAGGCTAATTGTATGTAACAGCCTGAACAAATAATAGAACAATATGCATCCAAAACATATTAACAAAGTTTAAAACCAGGATACAATTAAAACAAATTAGGACCACTGATAAAACTGAAATGTCAGTGAGACCCCTGGGCTTGTTTTCCAGCCATAATAACGTCATACCGGGGCGTGATGGTTGACAACGCAATGCGCAGGGTATTCCTCACGTCCAGTCTGCTTCTAAGTCTGGTCTTAGTGACCGTCATGGCAGAAAAACCTGCCTCGCACAGATATGACGTTGGGATTAGTGTCTACAGAGCAAACGTGCCGATCTCTTTGTATTCTCACGACGCTTTGATCCAGAAGGATGTCAACAATGTTGAATTAAAGAGTGTTTTCAGTCCTCCGTCATTCATTAGCTCGATCAGCTGATCATCTTGTTGTGATGGGAGCTGGTCTCGACCATCGTCATTTAGAAATGGATCACGCATCCATCCTTTGCCATTCCTCGGGTCCTTTGCAGATGGAAAATAGCGTTCAAACGCATCAGACAGTGGTAGCAGGTGGCTGTGTATCAACTCAACAAGTCCCTCGGCTCGACATTTTCTTGCTTGCCAGCATCTCGCGGTGTATCATGCAGTGAGTTGCTTCGCATTCCGGTGCCACTTTTTTCACCCTGGCAGTGAACCCCGACATCGCAGCAGCCCCATCAGTGCAGACCCCGACACAAAACGCCCAATCCAGTGTGCCTGCAATGTATTCATTCACCACTCTGAATATTTTGGAGGTGGTGGTTGAGCTTGGAAGTGAAAGAAAACAGAGCAAATCTTCCTGCACCTCGTCTTGATGCACATAGCGCACATAAAATAACACAACTGCCTTATTTTCCAAATCAGTGGATTCGTCCACTTGAATTGCGTAACATTGAGATGCTTTTATTCTGTCCAACAGTTGCCCTTCAATATCCTCGGCAATATCATCGATCCTCCTGGCAACAGTATTGTCCGAGAGTGGAACATGTCCTACCATCCCAGCTTTTTTCTCCAAAAAGTTCACGGCAGATGTCTTTGGCAGCGGGCAGTATCAGCTCCTCTCCTATTGTAAAGGTATTTTTAGCTTTGGCTATTCGGTGAGCAAACAGATATGAAGCCCTTGTTGCAGCGACGCTCGTTGACGTTGTGGACGTGTGAAAACTCAACTGGTTTGTCAATCAGAAAAGGATGTTTGGTTGACAAGTGCCTTTGAAGTTTCGATGGCTTCATTACAAAGCATTTCGGCACACACAACACACAATGGTTTTGGCGCCAA
>NW_011361431.1:0-1438 GCF_000735185.1 Notothenia coriiceps
GGGGAAACAACAGAGGGGCCGATGTTCATTTTTAGGTCAAGAGTGGGACAATCTTTTCCCGGAAGGAAAAGCAGTTCAGTCTTGTCAAGGTTGAGCTTGAGGTGATGAGCAGACATCCACTGAGAGATGAATTTTATGAATGAGGTTTGAAAGGGTGAATGATGACATGTAGTATGTAAAGCGCTTTGAGGGGTCGTAAAGAATGGATAAAGTGCTATATAGTCCATTTACCGTTGACCATTTTAAGACTGTGAATAAATTGAGTTGATTTCTGTCTCTTTCAGCTGGAGTCATGCCTGGGTGTTTGGCGACACCGGCTGCCTCTTGTACGGCATTCAGGGTTTTCTGTTCGGCATCGGCTCGCTGCTCACCACCTGCCTCATCTCTCTGGACCGCTGCCTGAAGATCTGCTGCTTAAGATACGGCAAGTCTCAGTTATTAACATGCACAACTCCAATAAAGATTGCAATGTAGAAGGAAGATTTACTCAGTTAATGCACTTTAGAACCACTTTAAGGTACTTGTATTTTCATTTTATACTGCTTCAAACTTCTACTCCATTAGCACACAGAATCAGAAACAGGTTTATTACCAGGTAGGTTGACACGTACGAGGAATTTGACTTGATGTCGTGGTGCATACATAAAGTTAAAACAAAAATTAAAAACACAGATAGAGAACTATAAAATAAATAATAAAAAGTATAGTAAAATATAACAGTACTTACATATAAATAGAATGGAATAAAATGGCTCTTAAACAAACCTCACGTACACAATATACTGTATACTCAAGTCATTTAGACTCTACAGGTCCGCTGCAACTCTTAATACTTTTAAATCCAGACTAAAAACGTATATATTTGTCGCTGCATTTGAGTGAGCTGTTCATATCCACACTGCAGTATGGTTTTTATTCATGGATTCTGTATCTGTTGTGTTTAATTTATTATCCTTGCTTTTTAATGCCTGTTTTTTAAATGCCATTTTATAATGTGTCTCTCTTTATTTTAATTTGTAAAGCGCTTTGAATTGCCGTGTGCTGAAAGGTGCTATATAAATAAACTTGCCTTGCCTTGCCTAAAGGTCAACTAAAATCCACTGAAGTTTCAAAAAAATGAGTGAAATGTCAAGTAGTGTCTCATTAGGCTCACACATGACCTTTACTGGTCCAACTTAGTTCATTAAGTGGTTTCTTGCTTCTTTGCCATGCAGGTCAATGGATTGAGAGGCGCCACGTGTTACTGTCCTTAGCGCTGTTGTGGGTGTACACGAGTTTCTGGGCCATCTTGCCTGCTTTTGGCTTTGGTAGTTATGGACCAGAGCCTTATGGGACCAGCTGCACAATAAACTGGTAATTTAAATGTATGCTTATTCTCATATCTGTATTTTGTGCCTCTACCGTTTCCATGCTTTAATGTTCAAAAAGCTCTTTATTT
>NW_011361431.1:1446-1764 GCF_000735185.1 Notothenia coriiceps
TTCTCATACTGCCTGTGCTGCAGCACCTCTTTAAACCCTCTGTCTGAAACCAGAGCCCAGTCTGCTCTGATTGTGATTGGTCAACCGCTTAGAGATGTCCCGCCCCTTAGCCTATCAGGTACAATGTGTTGGAGCGCTAGCCAATAGGAGCGCGAGTGTTACATAGTGATGTCCCTATGTTACGGAAGTAGACAAAGGAGTCCAATGGAGGCGTTTTACTTCTTACCTCACCGAACAGAATTTTTTTGGAGATTTAAACATATAAGATGAGCACAGGGCAAGAAAGCCAACATTTTAGCAGACAAACATGTTAGCAAT
>NW_011361431.1:2108-2324 GCF_000735185.1 Notothenia coriiceps
ACATACATATGTGTCCCTGGTGCGTCGGGGAACTCACGCAGCGTCAGAAAATAAATCCCTCTCTTTTCCTCCGTACCCGAATCTTTTAAAAACGGAGGTACAACGAGCGGATACAGATTCCATCCGCTGTGACGTAATAGCGGCGGCGGACCCACAGAAAATTGCTATCAGAAACAATGCCTGACGTGTTTTGGACGTAATCTCGTCTTTGTTTAC
>NW_011361432.1:0-4332 GCF_000735185.1 Notothenia coriiceps
AGATCCTGGTGGCTGCAGGCTGGGCTCACGTGAACAGCAGCAGCAGGATTAAGGCTGTGTGTAATGTTTTAATAAATGCCCACACCGGGTTGTATTTTTGGACGTTCTGCCTCTGCCTCCTTACTTGGTCGGGCCGCTCAACGGTCAGCTTCACACGGGGTGTGTCTCTAGACATCTTTAGACTGGAATAGCGGGGCCCATTACGTGAACTCGCCTCGCAGGTGCACACGACAGGATAGAGGACATCAGACTCCAGAGAAAATGTATTCGAGTCCGAGTCCAAGTCGGAGCGTCAATGTACAAGTCGAGTCCGAGTCATCGTGGGGGGGGGGAATTCACGAATCCGAGTCCAAGTCATCGTGCGCGAGAATTCACGAGTCCAAGTCCAAGTCATCGTGCGCGAGAATTCACGAGTCCAAGTCCGAGGCGCGTCAATCAGTGCGCGAGTCCGAGTCGAGTCACGAGTCCCGAAAATCGGCAATCGAGTCCGAGTCCAGGACTCGAGTACTCCATCTCTGGTGTTGCCTGACTTTATAAAAGTGTGTTTTTTTTACAAATGTGTGGTTGCCTTCCAATCAATTTGCTCAGCACTACTGCTTGTAGGCAGGCATGACGAGACTCTTCAGTCGACCTATGTTCAGGGGAGGTGGGTTTAGTTTCCTGCACGCCTCGACGTAAGAGAGACGTAAGCGGCGCCGCCTCTTAGCTGCGGAATCTTGCTGTTCGAGACCGACAATTTTTTGGAGCTGGAAACGAACCGGATTCCGGAGCTAAGAGGCGGCGCCGCTGCGGTGTGAAGAGGAAAAACCGGTACTTTTCAGGCTCTAGCTCCGAGCCGGCCCTGAAAACGCGTTCGTGTGAAAGGGGCATCAGTCTGTCAGGAGAGAGCTCTCTTCCACCTGGTCATAGAAAAAGCTCTTTATATTCGTTAGCATAGCTAGCTAACCAGATGCTAATAACAACAGATCGCCACTGGGCTTACAATTAAGACACAGCCACGCAAAAACTGCGGCATGTCTACGGCTCCTTATGGGTACTGCAATATTTGAAGTGCTGGATGGAGCGGGGTTCCGGTGCTCTCCGTCAGCAATACACCACGTGATGACACGTTACGCTCGTGTTGTGTTCAAGGAACCTGTCCTTGGCCAGGAAAAACAGGCACTCGCTTGTTTAATTATTTTGCGGTCTAGATTTCTTTAAAAAAATGTGAAGTGAGAAGTTGTCCATCAGTCCGTGAGTCGGATCCCCCTCCCGAAAACGAAAACTCTTCAGTTCTCCATGAATTATACAAGTCACCCAAATCAGCGTTAAAAAAGCGGGAGGCGCCGAAAAGCGACTAATTTGCATGCATAAAGGAGGATCAAAGGGGCTATGGGCAGTCATATCAATCGGCAGAAAAAGTTAAAAGAAGTTCACTTTAACGTCAGCTGTGGAAAGCCAACATTGCTTTTTTTTTTGTTGATGTCCCCAGTAGAGAAAATACATTAAAAGACAGAAAAATGAATGTCAGGGAAATACACAGATGAAGACAAGTTTTCTGTGAACAGACTTGGACAGCTACAGAAAACCTCGACAAGTTATCATGTTAAGTTATGTTGCTGTCGACGCAGTTCCAGTCATTGGTACGCAGTGGAACAGAGTATATTTTTCATTGAGCGGAAGCAATACCATTGTTTAAGTTAACAAAATCATTTTTTATCAATATTGTGAGTCGTGCCGACTTCTGTAGTATGTAAACGTGTAATAAGCGGTATAATGTGCAGTGAAGTGAGTAAGGAAAAAAGAACACCTATCTTTAGTTTTGTTGAGCCAACTCTGGCTCTGTTGAACTTGCTGTGTAGTATAACCCCTGGTCTTTGTTTTAATTGTTCAGCTATTTAACAAAAAATCACTGCCTTAGTTAAAACAAGGCTGGCTGACAACAGAACCACAAAGGAACAGAAGAGCTGGTGTGTCTGAGCCAGGGTCGCTGCTGTGCTAACCCCCTCACTCTGAGCAGCTGGTGGATTAGCTGGCTCTTGAGGAACTCTCTGACACAGTGTTGTGTTCACAGCTTAAACCTAACTGCGACCACTGACAAAGCAGCATTAGCAGACACACAGCTAACTACTCTGCAGCTAACAGGGCCTTTACCCGAACATTTTCAAATGTCTAGCCTTGTATCATGACAAATCTAACATTAAGATGCATACTGGTATCATTATGAATAGTACACTGGGGCACACCCCTGCATGACTGATTAGGATTATTGCTGCTTACTCTCACAACCACAGAAGTTAGCTAGTGCTACAGTCCCTCAGCACCATGAGGAAGGATTTTTGCAAGTTGTTCAGGTTTCTGTTGGTGCACAGTCTTGAACACAAAGCTAATCTATCAGTTTTAAGGTCACACTCATTGATCTTCAGACAGCCGGAAGTTTAAATACCCCGAGGTGAAATGCATTAATGAGTCTGCAGGGAGAGCAGAGGAACGATGCACTCTCTCTCCTTTTCCATCACGGCGTCCCTCACACAAGGTTGTTTCTGTTCTCTCTCTGCTCCCCTCACAACACATGTATCAAACAGCCTCAGGACATTAAAGGTGGGGTAGGTAGTTTTGGAGAAACCAGCTCGAGTGTGCTAGAATTTGAAAATACACAGCTGGAAAAAATCTGCCACTTCCTTACAGAGCCCCTCCTCCAACACACACGAACGCGCACATGGCCAATGAGGGCACTAGATACGGCTTCCACAGATGAAAATTTTGTATGTATTTATTTATTCATGTCAAAGCATTTAATGTATTCATTGCTATCGGGATGTTAAGAGCATTCCATGGAATATAACAAAAAGTGTTTCTGAAGTGAATTACCTACCCTACCTTTAACCAAAGGGAATAAACTAACAGACGTATTCAAAGTAGTTTCTTGAATTCTTGAAATGTAACCAACAAAATCAAATATTCTTAAAAGACCAGGATGCGAAATATAAATATGTTACAACTATCTCTGAAACAACAACTGACTTAATTAAAAACCTATTTTTGTCGTATGTCTGTCATCTGAATCAATTCATTTCTATTGTGCTGCAGACTATCTTGGCCAGGTTACTCTTCAAAATGCTTTGATATGTGGCTAAGACTTAGATATATAAAACGTTTTGAAACATTGATTATTGACCAGTGTTCCTGAAAATTAAATAGTCTTTCTGAAATTATTATAAACTGCTTGGTTAAGTATATGGAAAGTTTGTCAGACCAAATCACAACAGAGTAGTTTAACAGTGACCTGCTATTATTTGTGTAAACATTACATTGGTAATTATCTATTTTGTATAATTTTAAGGCACATTCTTGCTTTAACTTTTTATGTTTATATAAATATGTTATTCAACTGATTTGTGTGTCTTTTATTTATTTCATTCTAACATGTAGCAACTGTCACAAAAGAGTTTCCCAGAGATAAATAATATTCTGATTCTGATGTGCAAATAACAGTCATTTTATTTGTAACTGGTGTTGTTACTCTTGAAATAGCTCAACACCAAAGGAGTGTGTGGCCGCGGGGTGTGGTTTGGCGGAAATGGTTTTCCAGGCGGCTCATTATAACCCCATGTCAGGTCACCTAGGGTACGACAAATCACTACAGCGGATAATGGCCCGATTTTATTGGCCGGGCATTCGCGCAGATGTGAAGCGGTGGTGTGCATCTTGCCGTGAATGTCAGCTGGTTAACCCGCCGGCAATCCCCAGAGCGCCTTTGCGCCCGTTACCATTGATTGAGGTGCCTTTTGAGACAGTTGGAATGGACCTCATCGGGCCATTAGACCGGAGTGCACGGGGATATCGCTTTGTACTAGTCCTAGTGGATTATGCAACGCGATATCCCGAGGCAGTGCCGCTGCGTAATATCTCTGCAAAGAGCGTCGCGCAGGCACTGTTTCACATTATCTCCCGAGTCGGGATCCCGAAAGAGATCCTGACTGACCAGGGCACACAGTTTATGTCACGCACACTACGCGAGCTGTATGAACTATTGGGCGTCCATTCAATACGGACTAGTGTTTACCATCCGCAGACCGACGGCCTGGTGGAACGGTTTAACAAAACACTAAAGAACATGGTTCGTAAGTTCGTTCACGAAGATAGCCGTAATTGGGATAAATGGCTAGATCCTCTGTTGTTTGCAGTGCGGGAGGTGCCCCAGTCCTCCACGGGATTTTCTCCCTTTGAGCTGTTATTTGGTAGGAAGCCCCGGGGTGTTTTGGACCTAGTTAAGGAAAACTGGGAGGAGGGTCCAAGCACCAGTAAGAACGAAATACAGTACGTTATGGACCTGCGAGCAAAACTCCAATC
>NW_011361433.1:0-4805 GCF_000735185.1 Notothenia coriiceps
GAATCTGGCATGTTGCACCAGAAATACTGAATTTTATCCCCGATATTACCTTTATATACTAACTTTGATGAGTAAACTTGACCTTGAGGGGTAATCTTGACCTCAAATCATTTAAATAACACCAGAATCAGATTTTACGGCCCAGAAAACCCCTAAAAAGTGGTATCATTTATGATTCTAGGCCTTTTTGTTTTTTTCGGGTGGCAGCCATATTGGATTGCGCAATATGGCAGTACCATGGGGCGCCAATCTTGGCACCCATCTTAAAATGATTAAGTACGGTATGGACAACATCTGTGCCAAATTTGGCGAATTTGCGAGAATCTGAACCAAACGGTCCTTTTTTCCCCCCTAGGCCCCCAACTATATCAAATAAACACTTTCAATGTTTATAAAGTAATACTGCAATTAGTCAAATGAATCTTACGCCTGGAAATGCCACCAAAGTCATTCATACAATATAAATAGTTTTGCAGATATATTTTGTTCTCCTGGGTTGTATGAAACAATAAAGAATGATTTAAAAACTGACTATTGCAACTTGGTACAGTCTTGACCTGTAGTTGACAGTGTTGGGGGAGGGGTACGCTATGCATTGATTATCAGGTCGAAAATGAATACCTACGGTGATGGAGAAAATAAGGCACAAGGCATCAGGGGCCCAGTTTAGAAAGAAAAGGAAAGAAGAAGAAGAAGAAGAAGAAGAAGAAGAAGAAGAAGAAGAGACACGCTCAAAATATAAAGGTGTAGTATGCACCTGTAACATCTCATTTAGTTGGGCCTATATTAAGCATGTCATTAAATGATGCCGGTAACCTTACCTTCATTGCTGCTTGTTAGCTGCCTGTGTTTCGTCGTCAGTTCAGCAACTAACATTGGAATAATTTCAAACCGTCTTACTTCAGATAATGTGAAGCCAAGTTTCTATGTGTGCTATAAGTATGTTGATTTAACGCAGAGAACAGAAGGTTTTTTACTGAATTCTGCTGAGGAGGTGTATGATTTTAGGAATCTCAGATAGCAGTGAAATTAGCTCCCAATCATTTTCCACTGTTTGGTTTCTGTTGTTGCCATGGTTACGCAGCAAGCTGCTTGTGCAAGTTAAAGAAGTTCAAACTTAATTGACTCAAAATCCTCCCCCCGCCCCTCTCCTTGGGGGAGGGTTGGTGTCTACAGCGACATGGCACTGTCCTCTCCCATTACTTACTAATTCGACCAGGATACATGTTGTTCTTAAGATTTTCTTTGCAAAATTAGGTTTTTGAATTGGAACATAAATCATATTTAAAGAGCAGCAATTAGTAAATTGTGCACATAATTATAGTTTTTTTTAACCCCCTAGGACACTTTTTTGTGTAAAGATGTAATTTAAGTGCTTGATTATTCTTCTCCTCTACATTATAACAAAGGGACATGTTTCCATCACGTAGACTTAAATTAAAAGTGAACAGGGGGCATGACGAACGGACTGCAGGAAGAAGAGACGAAAAGAAGAGAGTATTCATAAATCAAAGTTGATGGGGGGTTGTGAGGAACGTCCACCCCCCCACACTGCCTCTCTCCCCTTATATTACTTTAATTGAAGTCGTTTAATAATTCTGAAACTATTTTGCCCTGAGCGTGTGCTACCCATAAATCCCCGGTTCTGTACACACGCTTAAGCTACACTTAACATTCCTCCATGCTACTTAATCTTTCATCTTCTCCTCCATCCCCCCCCACCCCGTCTCTGTATGTCTCTCCTCCCTCTTTTATCCCTCCAGTCGATCCCCCTTCAATCCATCTCCTTGCCTCTCTCTGTTTCCCAGCCTGTCTGTCTGCTCCATCTTTTTTTTTCTAATTATCCGTCTTTCCGCCCGTCCTCGATCTGTTTCTCTGTCTATTCACGTCCTGATTTCAGACCTGCCTGTGAAGCACATGCGCAGGAGTTCTTTTTGTTGCTCCCTGAGGTCAGTAAATCTAATCTAAGGGGAGTGAAAGTGCGTTTACCTGCATGAATGTTTTTGTGCAGGTGTGTGTTCTGTATTTGAAGCTGGCGTACCTCAGTCTCCGGTGTGTGTGTGGGCGTTAAATGTGTGCAATGGTGGAGGCCAATTATTCCCCTGGCCTTTTTACACCTCTTACCAAACCACAAGCAGATGACAGCCGTGTTGCAGTAAATGGCACCGATTGTAATTGTGGTACTCCAGCTTACACGCTGTCTCCTGAAAATAATGTTCATGAACTTTAGAGGTAATTTACATTCATTTGCAGAAAATGTTTTGTAGGAAAGTTAATGCCAACCAGTCCAACTTTCATGAAACATATTTTGATCTCCATAGCAAGACAACTCTCTGTCTCTCTATCTGATATATTTTCTACTCTGTTCCTTGTCCCTCACTCTGTCTGTCATTGCTTTGTTTTGAGTGTGAGATCAGCAAGTTCTTTTTGTAATTATAACACATTAGGAACTTGGTTGCTTAAAAAAGGATGGGTTAAAATAAGTGTGTTTGTAATGTAACTTGGGTGCAATGGTGTAACATCATGAGACTCATTGTGACGTAATATTTTCAGTAAAAATTACTTTTGGTTTCACATGGGACCCCAGGCCCCTGGGTGAAACTCCTGTGTGTGATCCCTCACACCTGAGTGGAAAATCTCACTTTAATAATACACCAGTTGCTCTGAGAGTCTAGTACAGACATTAGAGTTGGAAGCAGACACTATAAGGTGTGTGTCAGTATCGAGATGCTGAAAGGATGCCTGGGAGTAAGCAGACCGATACAAGGGTACTCCCCTCCAGAGCTGAACCAAGAACTTTTTGAAAATAGAATTGCTAAATTTGAGAGAGGAATTGCGTGGTCGGTTAATTCTCTCCATTTCTTGTCATGCAGCGGTTAAGCCCCCCCCCCTCTACCGGGCCAATCCCCCCTTCAGAGAATACCACACAGCCATAGAGATGTAGGAAAGAAATAACTCCTCTCACTTTTTAAATTGGACTACTTTGTAGAGAGCTGAATCTACAAAGAAAGAGGATGGATTTGAAGTGTGAGCCCACGTTGGATGGGACGTGACCTTTGCATAGCAGACTGAATGTCAGGATATTTTAAACAATGTGCCTCTCTTGAAATAAACCAGCGCGCAGGCTTTGGGGAGGATTATCCATATCGAGCTGAGTGGGAGTCTTGACTCAAGTGAGTTGATTCTGAAGGTTCCCATTGCATTCAGTCATGACCAGATGGCGATCAGCTGATGATGTAACAATGACTCTCAGAGCTTTAATCTATCATCACAATCTGTTTATGTTCTGTGTGGAAACTCCCTCCTGTCCATTCATCAAATTCCTACTTTATTAATAAAGTTAAATTCATACAGTAATTTAAGATGTATCACTTTACATCAATACGTTCCTTTTAAGAGCGTTATTCTCTTTTTTGTGGAGGCAGAGGAGGGTCACTGTTGACTTGTAAACACTGCTGCTGCCTCTGTGCAAACAAGCCGTTTAGCCCACACACTGACCCAGCTAACCAAAAGCTTACTTCCTCCTCGTTCCAAAATAGCCTCTATAAATAGAGGCTGTGTCTGTCTTATTCTGGAGAAAAGACTGGGACCGCACCTATCCTCTCTTCTCCCTGCAGAAATGCAACAAGGGAAGTTTATGTTAGACGAAAGTGTGTTGAAAATAAAAAATGTGAATTATATTTCATACAAAGATGGTCTCTCAAAGTGCTTTAACAATCTGCCACACAAGACAATACAATCAGAAAGCAAGAAATGATTTTTCAGGTCAGATGCTAAAACCTTTTGTGGCACACATGCAGCACACGTACATTATGAAGAAGACTTCAAGTCAATCAAGAGCTGAGATAGCCAAGAGTAACAATACAAGAAATATAAATATAAAATCATAAAAAATATAAAAATAAAAGAAATAATTAAAACAAATAACAATAATTATAATAATACATACATTACAATAACAATACAAACATCTCAACACAGATAATGTCACGATTCTCATGTTATGTCACGTTTATAGTTTTGTAGGTTTGGGTGTTTTTGCTGTTTACCATGTCATGTTTCCCTTTGGGTTATTGTCTTGTCATTAGTTTCCCTGGTGTGTCTAATTGTCTGATTATGTTCACCTGGGCCCCTGTGTTTTCTCCTCCCTCCTCACCTGTGTCTTGTTGTGTGATTGAGTCTTGTGTGTATTTAAGTTCTGGGTTGTCTGTTCGTCTTGTTCCCTGACTAGTTCTGCGGTGAGTGTTCTGTTTGTCATTGTACATATCATAGCCTTGAAATAAAGGAAGTTTCAGTTTAAATCTGCATTTGGGTCCTGCTTGTTTCACAAACCGTGACAGTACGAACCGACCAGAAATATGGGCCCAGCAGATCCTTTCGAGCAGGAGATATTGGAGTTAACCGTTGCTTTGGCTGTCTGCTCTAGTCGATGGTTGGGAGCGTCCAGGGGTCAGCAGCGAGAGGCTGTTCGGGCTGAGGCACACCAGAGGGCAATGGAGAAACCAGGGTTAGTTAAATTCTTACCTGGCTGGATTTTGGACTTCCTCTCAGTGTGTGATTCCCGGCCTGCTAGCCCCAGGCATGCTAGCTCCATGTCTCCCAATTCCCAACCTGGCACCATACGCCTTGGTGGGTTCCGTCTGAAGTCAACCCGTGCTTCTGCCCCAGTTCCTGCTCCTGTCCAGGAGTCATATTCTGGAACTCGTCTGGCTTATGGAGGTCCACGGAGTATTCAGGCGGCTGCTAAGAGGAGGAGTCGCAAGGCCAAGCTAGCAGCTCAAGCCCCAAGAGCCATGTTTCCGGCT
>NW_011361434.1:0-2462 GCF_000735185.1 Notothenia coriiceps
TTTTTCCTCCTGGTCTCTCGCGCCCCCCCCCTGGCATGCCTCTGCGCCCCCCACTTTGAGAACCACTGGCGTAAGGTGACTTTGCATGTGAAATGGACTGTTGAAACAGTGGAACGGTCGTTTGTGAAGACTGACCCAACAACTCCTTTTAATAGAGAAAAACACATTTGACCTAAATCTGAACATAGAATAAATGTGTCACATTGAAACACAAGCTGTTAAAAATTGATCAACAGAGTCTTTTAAATAGCACAGATCTTTTGATTGAGCTGACACCGTTCTTATCCTACAGGGAGCTCATCACAGGGTTTTCATATTAAGATGCTAGCGCTGAGGTGCTTTGGTTGTCATAGTACATAATTTATATTTTGTAGTGTTTATGCTACAATACATTATTAACTATGTACAGGACATGCATTTCCCACAAGTGCACAGTGAGCCTTTTTGCATATTTATTAGGAAAAGGCTGCATGTTGCCAAACCTCCCCAGCCAGTGCTTTCCTCTCACCAGCAAGGGGACTGAAATAGGTTATTATACTTCCACATGATCAATTGAATCAAATAAAGCGGCAGTTGCATAAAGGCCACGTTGGTCTTGGCTTTTCAGACCTTGGATTAAACGTTCAAGGAGAGAATGGGTCTAGTGGGATGTCGGTTCTCACTGAAGGGAGGGAGGGATGGAGGAAATAGTGAGTTCTCATTTCCGTTGATGGATTCAGTGGGACAGCACTGGAATGTTATTTCCGATGTACATGGATTTATTTAAAAAAAGATCGTGCCGAAATCCCCAAGATGGAAAAGAAAGTTTACTTGTTTTTACACTTAACACTAGAATCACCAACGGATACATTTTATCCACAGCAGTTTTTTGATTGTATGTAACTTTTTGTAGTCTCCCAGTGCATGACTTTTCTTGAAAGCGTGTTATGTAGCACCCTCTGTTGCTAAGAATTGTCAATATGAAGTCAGATTGAAAAAATTGCCATTTATACCCATTAACGCCAGCAGGTAATATTTACCTCATAGAAAATGCAGCGATTTTCGCGCAATTAATTTTGCACGTAAACATTAACATGACGTGTTGCTATAGCAACGCCTTTTATCTACTGCAGTTCCTTATAGATAGAGAGAGATAGATGGATGGATGGATAGATAGTTATAGATAGATAGATAGATAGAGAGAGAGAGATATATAGATAGTTATAGATAGAGAGCCGGTCATAATTCAGAAATGGACAAAAGAAAGAGACTCATGAATGTACAGGAGGCATTAGCGTTGCTAAACCGTCAGAGCGAAAAAGAGTGATGGTGGGGAGGTGTCAGGACTGAGTGATGTGTCCTGGGTTTGTTCTGCCTCTGATGGGTCATCTGACAGCGATCCTGAGCCTCCGCGGAAAGTGAGGCCGTCCCATCCTGACCCTCCGCTTGAAGATGGACCTACTGATGTACCAGCCCATGCAGAAGGTAAGATACAAATAAATAGGGATAGCTTATACAACATAGGCTATTCCTCAAACACGCTCTGACACACACAGTGAAGCCACACATACACACACCATCTTACCGCTAAAAACACTCTGCCGCATATAGGACTCTGATATGATAACACACACTCAACACTGCAGATAGCAACGTGTATGTTTACCTTCTTTTCATGGGAGAATGACTAATACTACAAAATAAGACTATAGCCTACATTTCTACAAATCGTATAAGATAGACTATCAAGGCATATGGATAATGCATTTTCTTTTTACAAATGATCTTTTCATTTCCTTACGAGGCTGTAATATTATCAAATAAATATTTATGAAATATACTTTAGTCTAAAGTAGTGTTTTCCTCTCTCCTATTTAGTGTGTGCCACTGAGCCGTCACCAGCCCAAGAGATCGGGAAAGAGTGTGGACGGTCATGGAGCCTTGCGGAGGCACAGGGAGAGATACAGAACATCGTCACGGAGTCTGCTGGCCCCACACCACACGCACGTACGTGACAACATTACTGACAAACTCACAGCCTTTATGTGTCTGTGTGATAGTGTAATGTTGGAGGAAATCCGTGATTGCACCATTGCTGAAGCGCGCAGAGATAGAGCCACCTAGGGTGTCTCTATTATGGAGCTGAAGGCCTTTATTGCGCTTCTCTATGTGAGAGGTGCATATTGTGGGAAGAACATTGAGATGGAGAGTTTCTGGTCCGAGCAGTGGGGCAACGTGTTCATCAACGCAACACTGTCGAGGAACAGGTTTCGGGAAATCA
The DNA here is from genome assembly GCF_000735185.1 of Notothenia coriiceps. NCBI lineage: Eukaryota > Metazoa > Chordata > Actinopteri > Perciformes > Nototheniidae > Notothenia > Notothenia coriiceps. The sequence goes on from NW_011361434.1 coordinate 2,261, forward strand.
TGCGCTACCTGCGCTTTGATAAAAAGGAGACCCGCCGGTGCCGGTTGACCACCGACAAGTTTACACACGTGAGGAAGGTGTGGGATCGTTTTGTCTAAAATTCAATCGCGTCCTACAGGCCAGGGTCCGACATCACTGTGGATGAACAGCTATTCCTGACCAAATCAAGATGTCCATTCACACAGTACATGCCCAACAAGCC
>NW_011361436.1:0-2321 GCF_000735185.1 Notothenia coriiceps
CTTCATGTCTCTTCTACATCAACATGTGTCCCCTCTTCTTCATGTCTCTTCTAATTCAACACGTTTCCCCTCTTCTTCATGTCTCTTCTAATTCAACACGTTTCCCCTCTTCTTCATGTCTCTTCTACATCAACATGTGTCCCCTCTTCTCCATGTCTCTTCTACATCACCATGAAGCCACTTATTGATCTTAAAATGTGTTTTTTTTTAAAGCCTACTTTTTGTATTTAAATGCTTCTTTTTCACTCAGGATTCTTCCATCATCGACTTCTACCCCGACGACTTTGCCATCGATCTCAACGGCAAGAAATACGCCTGGCAGGGTGAGTCGCTTCCCTCCAAATAACTCTTCTTTAAATCAACCTTTGAGAAGCCCTGTTCCTATTTTTATATATAAACAAACCTAATCAAATGTTTTTTTTAAAGGTTTAAATGTCTCCCTAGAAAATCCACTTTCCCCCATGCACCGTCATTCATATCCCATGCTTGTTTCTCATTGGACGGCACTTTAACTTCCTGTATCCGTGCTGTTATTTTGAAGGAGTGGCCTTGTTGCCGTTTGTCGATGAACGCAGACTGTGGGCGGCTCTGGCGGACGTTTACCCCGACCTCACTACTGAGGAACGTGAGTACAAAGACACTATTTAAATGAACTAAATGTTAGGGTTGCCAGAAACTGACCATGATCAAAATCGATTATTCGGCAGCCCTGGCGAATAATCGATTATTCGACCGACCCTCCAAGTTTACAGTAAAACAAACTGGTGGTGTGACCAATGGCCATTTACAATTATTATTACTATTATTAGCATTAGTCTATATTTCGGTTGAAACTAAGCCAGAAAAAAAAAAAAAAACATAAATAATAATTAAAATATATATAAATAAAATCGATTTTTAAAAATAATATTCGATTATGGAGACTAACGAATATTAGAATAATCACTGGCATCCCTACTAAATGTATGTATTAGTGTTGGGAAGAAACGTAGCTTATCATGATTGTCATTGATTTTTAAGTTTTATCAAGCGTCTGTCATGAAGTTTGCAATCGAACACACAGACGGCAGTGGAAGAGATGAGATGGCACAGAACGTGTTATTTATAGTCGACATTATTCAGATTACATTGATCACTTACTATATTCATGTATGTCTTCTTGCAGAGAGGAGGAACAGTCTTGGCAGCGATCTGATGTTTGTCGGGAAATCTCACCCGCTGTTCGACTTCATTCACGAACTCTACCGCACAGAATCTAACGAGGTAACAACGACACACGTCAAATCAAATCAAAGTGACCGCGTTGTGCCGTCTTTAGAAGTAATTATTGTTGGTTGTAAAAAGCTTTGAAATGGTGGACGCACTTTTAGACAGGGAGCCACAAAGGGGCTGATGGGAAATGTAGTTTTAATGTCGACAACATGTTTTGTACTTTCCTTGAGTTACACTTTTATACTTCTATATCTCAGAAGGATATACCGTCATGTTTTACTTCATTTATTTTAATGCACTCAGATTAAATATTCAAAAAGATAACAAACAAATCCAACATCATATCGTTTTCTAGATTAAGCTAAAACCTTTATTGATGTCTTGGTGATTTCTCACAATCTCAGCAGTATACCAAGTTTTTTAAAAGTACTTTTTTGTACTTAACGTGTACTTATATTCAAATATCTTTGAACTTTTAAGTAGGAAGCCTATCGTACTTTCTCAAAGCAAAAGACAACATCTTTAAGGTCTTGTTTTGACATACTGTTCAGGGTTTCCCACACATAGACTATACTTGGGTTATATATTAACGTCCGCCAAAGTATATTTCGCGACCCATTTAGGTTTAATCTTTTTTTATCCGTCCGCAAGCACGACGCCATGCGATCGATTTAACTAACCCTCCCGTGCTCCACTATCGCCGTATACCAAGTTATTTAAAAGTACTTTCTTGTCTATTTTCATGGAAATATTTGTGTGCTTTTAAGTAGGCAGCCTATCCTACTTTCTCAAAGTCCAATAATGTCTTGTTTTTACATACTTTTAATTAGGGATGTCCCGATCACCTTTTTTTGCTTCCGATCATTTGATTTTGACAATTTGCCGATACCGATTTTTCCCGATCCGGTCTTTATGAAATGCATTAAAAGAAAAAAAGCATTCAAGTTGTCCCTTAAGGTTATTTTTTTATTTTAAATTTAGGTAGTATTCTTATCCAACCAATGGAGTATAGCTTCTTTTCTTTTCTACAGCAGCATTGTCATCAGTTCTAGTTGTTGCAGCATTGGTAGTCAAAACAAAAAATAAAAGACTTTCTAGTACTCCGTTAG
>NW_011361437.1:0-1454 GCF_000735185.1 Notothenia coriiceps
ACAACATTATAATCACACTAAACATATCATGCTGTGATCATGTTCTAATATGAAACCTTAATTCATAGTTTACCCATTAAAGTCTTCCGACAAAATCCAAAAGGAATTTCCTCGTGGTGGTGAAGGTTCTCTAATTAGTCCTAAAATCCCGACACATTTAAGAATGGTAGGTTTAAGAATCCCGTTCAAAACTTTCATCTAAACCATTCCCTCAGCATTCAATACACAGAGATTTAAGCAATAGTTACCAAGTTTGAGAGAACCTTACAGAGAGCATTGTGGGTTATACAAGAATATAATTGATTATAACTAACTTTCGTTTTAAGTATTCATCCCAATATGGAGATCTCAACACCACAAACCACAAGATTTGACCATGAGACTTAGTCTTTCCCTTGAGACTAAGTCATAGTTATATATATACATATATATATATATTGTGTAAGCTAAGTATATTGTGTGTTCCACTGTAAGAGGAGCCTAGGCCTTCAGATTTTGATTGTAGCAGTTGTGAAAATTAAGATAAAGCTTCTGAATTTGTTCTGGTTATAGTCCCGACTTTAGGCCATCACTCTTTTATTCTTCAAAAAGTCTCTCAAAATGAACTCTGATTGTATGTGAAGCGTCTTTGAGCCTTAGAACAAGCCCTATACAAATCCCATCTATTGTTATTATACAGATCCACATCTCTCCTCAGGATGGACATTGCTGACACACTCAGCTTAATGGTTTTGTTTTTATATTTCATTATTACTTGTATACACTTTAATAAACTCATGTGTGGTCAGAGAAAGTCATTCAATAACTTTATTCATGCTCAATGGAACATTACAAGTTGCATTTCAAAATATGTGCCAATACATTTTGATGAGATGGCTAACGTGTCTGGATTTGAGATGTTATTGCTTTGCTCCTTAACAATATGTGGAAGAAACATTCCTTAATTTGTTCATTTTTTTAACAGCATATTCTTATCTTCTATATTTGGGACACATTACATGTTAGAGAATACGAAGGTGAACATATTGTCAACATATTGGGAACATAGTTGATTTGAAGCTGCTCTGTGTCTGTTCACAGCCAGAAGCTTCCTTCAGCTTTAACTTCAGTTTCACTCCTAACGTCCGGACTCATGGACCTTTCAGGGTTCTCCTAAAATCACTGAGGCTGATATGAAAAGTGAAAAGCAAGATAAGAAACAAAGAGAGAGCAGCATCGAGCTCAGCACATGTACAGCTGCACGTTTCATTTCCTTCCTCTGCACACAGTGAACGAGACACGTCATTGGAGTTAATACTGCTGAAGTCAGGGTCCTTTCATTCTCTTTCTCTGCAATCTCTTGATGACCTACACTTCTCCGTACAACAGACGCTTACATATGATGCGGATTTTAGACATCTTCAGCCCGTACAGGACTGGGGTAAAGAGAGGCTGGCATGTTAGAAAGTACAGGG
>NW_011361438.1:0-2034 GCF_000735185.1 Notothenia coriiceps
ATGATAGGGATATAAAGCAGATCCACTTGGGAGCATGTCATATTTAGTATACCGCAATGTGATTTGCTTTGCTGTTATTATTATATGTTAAGTCTTTTGATACATGCTTCTTGATATTTGGCTAATTGACATGGGCTGGTAAAGATCACCATGGAGACAACCTCGTCCAGTCTCCCACCAATGACGTCAAGGGAATTTTCATATAGCTCCCCTTTACAATTGATTGTTGATAAGGATTTCAAGCTGCTCCACACAAAAGGAGAATACCATCAACATTCACATAAGCATTTCAAGCAAACAGCTTTTTCCTTGGTAAATATCCCTTTAACATTTTGGAAGTAAGGATGTATTCAAATAATAGAGTGCTTCCTTAACATTAGTCCTGCTAATTGCAATCTGTGATTTGGATATGTGGAAAAATGTACCCTGTGATGTTAAGAGATAGATAGCAAGCGGGAAATTGGACTCTAAAAGCATGACGCATTGGCCAAATGTTTTTACGAAAACTGAATATACCCCTCTTGATACATTTGCAGAGATGAGGATGGAAATGTTACCCATTTTCTCCCTGTACTTAAGTGCACTCTCATCTGTTGTGCCACACAAAGCGGACCTCAATCTATTTTCAGGCCTCTGAAGGCAAGCACTCAATTGATTGGACGGGGGAGAAAAGGCTGATTGACTAGCCGGAGCAATGTTTACTTTATGCTGTCTTTATGTTGTCTTCCAGGATGGCTCATGGTGGGTGCTGAACGTCACCCGTTGAAAGAGTAAGTATAGGGGATTCTCGGGACCCAAGCAGCTGGAGTCTACATTAACTGGCAGATGGCCCTCCCTCTGATTCAAAGTATTGCAATAGTGGTTGCATGCAGAGTCTAATGTAACCACATGAATCTTTCAAATGTTAGGATTTCAAATTTGAAGCATGAAAAGGTGCACAATTGAACAATTGATGTTATGGCCAGTTTCTATATTCAGGCTGTTATTTCTCATCCACTTGGCTTAGTAAGAGGGTATTAGCTTGCAATTTGCTTGTGTCATGAAATATGCTTCTGTTGACATTGATTCGCATGCAATTTGTTTCTATTTCCAATGAAATCAATACCTGCAAAAGGCATCACATTTCCCCTTCAGCGGACAAAGCTTCAGGGATAATTGAGCATGTCATTATCTGAGAGAGAAAATATGCTGCCTGTGAATCATGGGCTAAATGGCCATTGGGGATACCAAACCCAGTCTCACAAAAAAACGTGTAATAACTACGTTGGTCCACAACTTGGGACGTAGTATTTCTACAAAAACGCCTCTGAAATTGTAGGATCCCTACTTTTTTTTTCACCATTCATTCCAATGGCTGGCGTCTGTGTCACGTAATCTTCAAATTTCTCCCTGCAGAAAAAAAAAACATGGCCAACTTCGTTTTATTCTCGGTGGAAAATGCCTATTTTAAAGTTAGTTTGGGCCATTAAATTGCGTTTTGATGTAATTTGATGCGAGAAATATGAGTTGTTATTTCAGATTATGTGTGCAGTGGATGTACATGATCTTTAGTTTGCTAGTTATTACGAAGATTACTTCAGGAAATTGTGTCCATTCAACGTTTTCATTGTTACCAAGGTGGTTGCTAGGGACGCTGGTATCGATATTATGTTGTGTAACTGTTTAATGGTGTTATCTTTATTGCTACCCCCTTCCCCCTCAATTTATAGTGTTTGTCCACAGCGCAAACGTATTAGTTTAACAAAATCCGCATCTAAAATTGTTGCATAGATACGTTATTTTCCCCTGTGCAATTCTCCATTTACTCAACAATAACACATATTTATCCTTGTGTTTATTTATTTGTTTGATTAATAAACACAAGCTGGAATCCGTCAGGACCGAGGGTCGGAGCAGCTCATTTGCTTTACAGAATATTACACCCGGAAGTAAGTATTCTCGCCGCTTCGCTTGACAAACCCCGTGATAGTCCGCAAGCTCTGTGATTGGAGAGTGTGCTCCGAGGGTTACGCCGAGCGTCGAACAGCAATTGAA
>NW_011361439.1:0-3941 GCF_000735185.1 Notothenia coriiceps
TTCATTGCTGTTGCCGGCCACTATTGCTCATGTAAACCTACTACTGCTGCGCCCCCTGTAATCTCAGATGCACCCTGAGTCATTTTGTTCTGGAACCGGGCCTGTACATGGCCATATACTAAACAAACTACAGAGCCCATTCCGTGTCCTGTTATGGTTTACTTCCTCTCTGCCTTCTTCTGGTGATTTATCTGACGTCCAGCGCTCCGTCTTTTAACCTCTTTTCCTTTCTCTTTCTTGATCTTCCTTAGAAATCTTCATTATAGTCCTTGAAAGTGGCCTGCACTGCTGTATTAACAACGTGTCACATGTTAAGAATTTACAATCAGAATCAAGTATTCAACTAAGCCGTGTAATAAAAGTTGTTAGTAGCCTTAAGGACCGACAGTTGTTATGCTATACCACATTGCCCTTCACTGGATGTACAATAACTACATTTTAGCATTTAAAATACCTAGCCATTCTTTTGCGGTTATTTTGGTGAAAGTAACTAAAAAGTAACTAAAGTAGTGTAACTCATTACATTTCAGAGACAGTAATATTGTAATGTAACTTATTACTTTCAAAAGAGAGTAATAAGTAATATGTCATATATTATATTTTGGAAGTAACTTGCCCAACACTGATAGTGGCCAACGTTAGAACTGTAGTCCATGAGACAATTTAGCATCATTAATAGATTAAAAAAAAATTGCTCTAAAACTATCACGAAACACAAACACTTGAAACTTTCCAGTTACACTAATCCAAACCACCATGTATAAAGCTCATGTCATTATGTGTGTGGGGCTGTGGGCCATACTCTGACAGACACAATGGTGCTCATGCATTTTGGGCACCTGAGTCTGAAGCATAAGACAGAAGCTTAGTGTTTCTGCTTCACATTAGATTGTAAACTAACGTTGTCGCCTGCAGCTTAATCTGCTTGCGCCTATTATTTCTTTTTTCTCCACTGCCTTAATACCTTTTCTGCATAGCTGGATGTAGTTAGAAATTGGGAAAAAAGTCAATAATAGCATATGCTCATACTGATGTATTAAGTCACAGTAACGGGGAAATGTATAAGGAAGCAAATTACTCATTTTACAGAGGGGCTCACTGCAATGTCAGACGGTCTATATGAGGACAATTTGTCATGCGTTATTGCCTGTAGTTCACAGTATGCCTCATGTGCATTTCAACAATGGGGTGTAAGTCATTACAGTACATTCAGTGTTTTTTAACAGCAGGCTTGGCAGTCTCTAGAAGTGATTACTCTGATACTACAGTAGTTCATGAACAAACACGAAACCTGCAGCTCAAGGTGTTAAACAATATGGTCCTAGGAACACTGCTTCACTAACAGTTTATTGTGGGCAATACAAATGACACATATGGCCAAAAAGTAAACTTTGCAAATACAAGTGCTAATTTAGAAAAATTAATTACACTTTCTCCAGACTTTCAAACTAGCTTAAAAAAAGGAGTTGTGACTGACACTATATTTCATGGTGCATAAAATATTTCTGAACTAATTTTTAGAAAGATCACTGAATAATTATTTAAAACTGCTCTTAAGTTTGAAATGTACTGTGGGGGACTCCCAAGAGAACCAGCAAATGCAATAGCAAAGAAGGCTTTACAAATCAATACGCACTTTAAACTGCATTATCATACAAGGATAATGTAATTTTGACAAAAATTCTGTCTACTCTAATGGACTGCTGTCTTCATATGGTAAAAGCATCATGATAATTGTTTTGAGTCACAGGGTGAGAAAAGGTAGTAGGGTCCCAAATGCAAAACACAAAGAGGGACGCAGGTGTAAAAGGCAACAAAACCAAGGAAGCAGGCTAAGGTAATAAATAGGGATAGTAAATAAATAAATAGGGATAGTGCCGCGCACATATACCATCAGGACGTTACTAATGGGGTGCGGCTGGGGAGGGATACTGTGTGTATGCAAGCCCGCATCTAGGACGCATGTATATGTATCATGGCTGAAGACCTGTTCAGTAAATAAAGATGCCTCATACAAGGGTCTACGGATACCTTGTTACTCTCCATGACCTGCGGTCAACTATATAACATAAAGGACTATTACAGTAGCAAAACGCAAAATGAGGGACCAACTACGATAACATGTGCAAGAAATGTACCCGGATAAAACACAGACTGGAAACTATGACAACGAGAATCACACTATGGAAACATTGACAGAAACATGTACCACAGACTCACTGAGAACACTGCGAAAGACAGACATGTATACACAGAGAAAGTAATCACATTGACTTCTGGAGCTGGAGAGGGCAGCAGGGGGATTACACACAGGTGGATAGAATCAGGGCGGGTCAGAAAGTCAAAAAAGGCGGGAAAACACAAAGACGATAATGAGAAGACACAAGGAGAGAATATTTGTTCAGAAAGTCAAAAAAGGCGGGAAAACACAAAGACGATAATGAGAAGACACAAGGAGAGAATATTTGTTAAAATAAAACAGAAAATACAAACAACAAGATCACCCAACCCAGTCTCATGGCATTTTGTGTTATAGTCACGAGATTTAATCTATTGATCCGTGTTCACCAACACGATTTCCCCCTTTTTTGCGTGTCACACAGAACGATTTTAAAGCCAATGTATTTCTATTGGTAGTATGTTTCGTGCCAGCAGCACGTCTTTTTGTCCGTTCGGTTCTTGGAAGACCGGAAGCTGTGGGGTTAATAAAAACATGTTTTTACTCAATATCAAGCCACAATTATTGTTTTTATTTTAAATCGTATAATGTCTGACTTTTTTTGTCATCTGTGAGGAAAATAAATGGGGCTCAGAGCCTCAGAATACTGAAATCTGTATTTTTTAAAATCTTTTTTTCCTTTTAATTTGTTATTCTTTTCTAAATAACACACTGTTATTTACTCACCAATAACACAATTATCCTTGTTTTTATTTATTTGTTTAATTCCATAATCTCTGGCTTTTTTGGCGTCCATCAGGAACTGAATTTCAAAACAAAAATACCGGAAACAGACGTAGGTATTTCGAGCGATTACCCAATATCCTCAGCAATGTTTTAAGCTCGCTGATTGGATGTTTTAGCCGCAATGCATGTTGGGATTTGGTGTTTATATGATATGAAATCAGAAAAATATTTAAAAAAAATAATAATAATACTTAATTCCGAGTGTTCTTGCTTTTTTCTTTGAAAGTCATCAAATAACGGCTTTGTAATACACGGTTCGGCTGCATTACATATTACAGATCTGCCGTGGTTCTTTATTTATAGAGCCCTGATGAGAAGACCTTTGGAAAAACTGGAAGAAATGCCGCCGAAACCGAATACTTGACGTGGATCATAAATATATCAACAATTAAACAACATCTTCAATTTCTCTTCACACAATACGTCTCTTTGCAGTATCAACACTAATTCGGCTGACTTTTATATTTGATCTAATTAGTAGATAGGTTATATTTACACCATAACGGTGCACAGCTGATATAAAAGGACTTTGATTTTCTTTGAATATAAGAATGTAAATACTGAGTCTGAAATAGTATAGCAATATGCTGTAAAATTATGTGAAAACATGAATAAAACTACACATCTTCAGATGTTGTACATACATAAACGAAAACGTTCAGTAGAGACGTGCCATAGATCATTTTGGGAAACACAATAGCCAGCATGTGTAGTTCTGGGGGGGCGTTCGATTCCAGTTTTGGATAGTCTGGCGTGGTTTCGTTCCATTTCAAACAGCTGTTTGAGGCTCGGCGTAACCTTGGCGCACTGCCACTCCAACATCCAATCCCAGAGCTTGAAGATTAATCATGGGGACAGTAGTCCTAAACGATAGCTGGGGATTATGGGTAGTGTAGTGTCTTCGGCCATCCTAAACTCAGAAATATTGACAATCGCAATGATGCTCGAAATGTCTCTTGTAGGCCTACGTCTGTTT
>NW_011361440.1:0-23064 GCF_000735185.1 Notothenia coriiceps
AGAAGGGTCTAATGTTATTAAATAACTCAAATGTACGGTGGCCAACAGGTGCAAACACGCCAACAAAAGTTTACAATCCAAGCAAAAGCACATATTGCAAAAGATTAGAAACAGCAAAATAAAGTGTAAGAGTTAGAAGACTTTCTGTAAGATTTGTTGATAGTTGTATTTTTGGATCAAACAACAATGAGTGCAATTGCAGCAAAACCAAAGCCACGCATATACAATCATTCCCCAACCCCAGGGGCGGACTGGGACTACAAATCAGCCAGGGACTCTCGAACGGCCCACTTCGGTACCGCCGGCCCACCTCGGTACCGCAAGTAAATACCGTTAGTAAATCGTCAACGGGGCGGGGGTGCTAGTGACTTGTCCGACCGGCCCACTTCAGTACGGGCCCATCGGGATTCGTCCCGATGGCCAGTCCGCCCCTGCCCAACCCACTTAACATCAAATGTGCATGTCAGACGACAGGAAGTGTGCTTTCCAGCTACTGCGCCTGTTTGATAAACATATGCATAGCGCCAGGCTCAGACTATGACACATTGGGTTCAAAGAGCTCAGTCAGTCTGTGAGTTTACGTCAGCAAAGTGAGTACCACTACATATTTTCCAAGATAGAATAAGTCAGATTCTTACTTAGAAAACATGAAAGTTTGTACCAAAGAGAAATCAATCAATTTATAAATGAGCAATGGTGTGAGTTCAAGTCCTTCAGGCGTGTTTCATATGGAAAACAGAAAAAAGTATTTTCAACATTCCACCCTTACCAGCTGGGGGTCACATTTTCAAAAAAGTATTCGCACCAGGGCACCACTCTGCGGGGCAAGAAAACACCAGAAGATCTTACGCTCTCAACATCAAAATGGGCAAATGAAAGGCATACAATTCTCTCTGAGAGGAGGGCATGTACTGACAGGCCGCACCATCAGGTGAGGTTGCAGCCCAACTATCACTGGTAAATACAGCCTTACCCTTCATTCTGATCCAACTCTACAAACAATCTTGTTTTTTTCATTGTAATACTTTTCCTATCTTTTCTTTTCCAAACAAACAATCTGCCTGTTTTCTCACATTCATTCCCTCCAACGTATCCCTCCTTTTTTATATCAATCTCAAACTTCTTTGCCTCTCCCTCCTCTCTCGGATTGCTTTCTCTCTCGGCTGCTTGCTACAGTTTTACCACGGCTCTAGTGTGTTTCCCCTGTAGGGCCTGTGTGTCTGCTGTAATGAATTGTACTTAATTGCCAACTGGGACCCGCAGCCTTAAATATAATTCTCAGGACACTTAACCTGGGTCACTATGAATGATAAACACACCTTTATAAATGGGCTCGGAGAGGAGAGGAAACCCATTTCTCTCCTCAGGCCACACCACGGCACAGGTACAGTAGGCAAACAACGCTGAGAATAAACTACAAATGATGAGGGTAATACTTAGCATTTTGAAACCTAATCACATCCGCTTACTCCGCTTGTTTGAGGGCAGAAACAACACTTGGTACAAAACTGATTTTGTCTACCTCTGTCTGAACGTAAAGACCCACTTTTAAAATGACCACAAATATAGAGGCAAATCTCCAGTATTATTGTAGACTGCATAAATGTGTAGCTACATTCCCGTTCGTATCAACAGTAACTAAGGGGGTAAAGGGTTAGCATGGCAACTATGAACATTCATATTTCCCAACCTTAACTGGATAGGCCTATAGACAACAATTTAGCTTTAATTTGGCTTTATGAAGTAAATGTTGATTGCAATGTATTAGCTAAGAATATTGACACAATCAGTGTTTATATCGGATCCCTAAAGGCCTCGCTTTCTATATGCAATGCGGTCTGCCAATTGGTACAATCACCCAGCAAATAGTAGTTAGATTTACAGCCAAAAGGAAGAGCATCAACCATTGTGCAACAAGGAGGAGGAAAGCACTTTTGTATTCGCTAGAGAGTGAGAGTAGGCCAGCTATCCCCACATGCTAAAGAGTATCAACCCCAGTGTGTTGCAGTTAATTTCCCCAATGGCGTAAATGGAGATTTAAATGTGGAAAACAAAATGGCGGGTGTCTTGTGTTCTTGTAGAAGCTCGGCTCTGAGGAAAACAGATGTCTTTACTACAGCTGTGCCAACACTAATACCACAAAAGTTGGCACCTCACTGAAATTAAATGCCATGCTACAGAATGTGCTTTCTTGAAGTATATCAAACTAAATGGGCCTTTCATACAGCTGTGGGGATGTCTGCACTGTGTCTGTGGTCAGCAGATCAGCTGCACTGGTTATGACACTCATGCATAATAGAAAGCGAACAGGGCCCCGGAGGAGCTAACAAGCATGGAAAAGGAAGCACAAGGAGCAGTTAGGGTGTCTGGCCAGTAGGACAACCTCCCACTCTGCCTGCCCCTCGCTGCTCTTTCCCCTCCCATACACTCTCCCTCTATCTCAAACTGACACATGCTGCAAATGCAAAGCCAGATCAAAGTTAGTGTATCCCTTATGAATAAAAGAGCACAACCCATCTGTGCAGCAGCAGAAAGAGAGAGGCTCTACAGCATGTCTGAGAGAAAAAAGCAAAGCTGACTACACATCGGGTGGTGGTTCGGCCACAGCAGCGCCGCGGCTCTCAGCCTCATGGGAGCCAACCCTCAGGCCCTGCCATCGCTCTTGGCATCCAGGGACAGGATCAATTGCTTTTGAAAAGACATGAAAATCAGATTTAATTAAGGGATATTGATATGATTTTTTTTGAAAGACAAGAAGAGAGAGAAATTCAGTGTTAGCAATGCAGATTTAGTGGTAACGTTTTAAGGATTACGTACAGGCTGAATCGGTAATATCTCACTTTAACCTGCATGCAAAGCATTTCTGGATGTTTTATTGTGAGCTTTTGGAAAACGCCATATTACTCAAAGGGTGGTGCAAAATGTTAATTCAATTTGACTAAATACAGGCCGTTTCTCAATGTCGAGGAGGCTTGCTTGGTAGCCACCTGTAGGCTGGGCATTTAAACAGTGATTCGTCGCCACTTGATGACGTAGTATGCTTGAAATAGGGACTCTGGAGCAGCTTTACTCGACATTGAGAAATGGCCAGTGTTGAAGGTCCTAAAACCAGGAAATGAGTTAGCATCTTACCACTTCCGGTTCGCTACTTGAAGTCACCTTTTTTTTTTTTTTACACGTTTCTTGTTAGAAACTTGAAATTAGGTCTGTGGTCAACACAAGCTTAAAAGATTCACACGTTTTGCTATACGACATAAAATACGCCATTTATACCCGACTAGTGAATGTCCTTTTTAATGAGTATTAAAAAGGTAGTTGCTAACAAGTGACTAAAAGAGACTACTAATCAACACTAGTCATCACTCCAAACACAAGACTGCCTTTAGATTAGGGTTGTTGATTAGGAGCCGGATTACCATAATGTGGTTGGTTTATGGCTAATTCAAATGTTTTACTTTGACTTGTTACTCATAAATCATAAAGTGGTGTGTAATATGTGGAGATTAGCCTGATTGTGAGGCTAACTTCTGAGTCGACCTACAATACAGTATACCTCATCACTGCACTTCAATAATAGGTCTTCGGTAAGTATGCATACATATAAGTGGATGACAAAATATCAAACTACTGTTGCTTTCTTCTCCCTTGCCTTGAACCCCACACACCTTTTCGTGGGCTTCTTGAACAAACAAACCAAATTAGACGTCTTCCATCATAAGCAAAGACAGGGCAACTATTGCCTTTTTTAGTTCTTGATCCTCAGCACTATTTTGCAAGAGCTGAAGAAAACGGTTTGTGATGTTAAAATACACAAATCACTCCCCAGGCAAATTTCCTAAAAAGCAATTCAGCATAGCATGACTAGCCTCTGCCTGATTCAGCGTTGGCCAAGAATTCTCACGGTTGGCACAAACATGGATCAGCATCAAAGATGTATTTGTACTGTGCGCCAACTGCTGGGGACACAGCAAGCACTGGACCTGGGAATGTTGTGTGAAGGATGCACTGGTGAGAGAAATCAAAGTATTAATAGGAAAATATATTCTAAAGATTGACATGTCTATTTTTTCAAAATCAAAAACAAAAAAATGTACCAGTGTATGTTATGTGAAGAGAATATCTGATATGGCTTATTGCTCTGTGCCATAGAGCTCCATTGTTGTTAGAAAACGATTAGAAAAACATCAGTGAGACACACCGTTGCACTGAGGAACAGTTCCTTTATCATGGACGAGAGCACTGTTGTTTGTTTTGAAGTCAACAACACAAACACAATTCAGCTAATGTACTTTAGACAAGGTGTGTATTAATCCGCAGCTGAAAATAGTCCTCAATAAATGCACTGTTTGCTCCCGTATGAGGACGTTTGCCTAAAACTACAACGCTCGGCTGTTTCAGGAAAAAGGAAACTATATTTTTGACACTGTATCCATTTTTTGTGGTGATCTTTCATGAAGCGGTTAAGTAAATGTTAAAGATGACATATTTCATGAAGTGCGATTCACAGTGAGCCGGATAATGGTTTTGCTTATCATTACCAGTCAACATAGATGACTGAATGAGTCATATTTCAATACATACACATCATTATTTGTTGTATAGATGAGTTTCAGCTAGATGCTGCACAGTATTTTGTACTGATCAAGCCATCTAACATCTGTAAACAAACTTTGTATAACCCGACTCGAAATCGTGTCAATGCTCTCCTCTGATATGACAAGATCCTTGAAACTCTGCGAACTTAAACATATTCTTTATTTGTTATGTAGTTTCGAAAAGTAACATACTTACATTTGTACAAACAAAGCCATTTGTTCTTGTTTCACTGTGCCACCAAATGGTGCCTCCCCGGATAAACACCATTACCACAGCTTTATTCTCTTAGTGTTACCCCGAGGAAACCAGCCGAGGCAAGGAAACACGCTCTGATGTGATGCGCCCAGCACAGACGCGTTTACAGTGTGTTATTAATCACAGAAAGATCATTTGCTCCTCCGAGCCGCCCAGGAGCTTAATTTCATTTGTTCCCATCGATTTAACGGCCATTTCAGAAACAGGGGGGTGGTGTGGGGAGTGTAGGCTCGATACAAGCTATTGATCACTAACTAAATGACCTTGTGTACACAGTGACCGTGGAAACCGATCAAGAAGAAATTGCATCATTCAAAAAGGTCTGAGCAGGTTCAACGTGTTGAGATGAGGCGGGTTACATGTGCTCAAAGGGTCTTCCGCTTGTAAGCACAGATGGGCCAATGCTAGTTAATGCGTCAACAAATGAGCGACACACTTCATACACACCTGCCCACAGAAGCATCAACCCTCTTCTCTTGAGTGTAATTAATATTTCAGTTCCATGTTCACGCTCCGCACCACCCCGCCCCCCAGGAGCGCTGTCGTGACGACTGATTCGCGCCCGGCGAGTTATTTTCCATGCTCCCACTTGGCACAGGGAGTCAATTATGAACACCTTGCGACCTTTGGCCCTTTTGCACAGGAACTACTATTCCCAGGTACGCCGCCACATCACGGCTAACTAGGGCCTGGGGGGGGCCTCGCGCTCTCTTGGTGCGCGAACAAACATTGTTTACAAGAATTACATGCTATAGGAGATGATTAACTACCCAGCTGAACCCAGGCTCCGCTTTGGCAGCAGTCCCACAACACAATTTATGAGGGTTTGTGCATTCCAGTGTGTGTGTGTGTGTGTGTGTGTGTGTGTGTGTGTGTGTGTGTGTGTGTGTGTGTGTGTGTGTGTGTGTTGTACGTTGTAGTAGTAGTAGTAGTAGTAGTAGTACGTGTGTGTGTGTGTGTGTGTGTGTGTGTGTGTGTGTGTGTGTGTGTGTGTGTGTGTGTGTGTGTGTGTGTGTGTGTGTGTGTGTGTGTGTGTGTGTGTGTGTGTGTGTGTGTGTGTGTGTGTGTGTGTGTGTGTATATGGGGGAAAGGAGTGGGGGTTAATAGTATAATGAGACTGCGATGCTGTGAAGCCACCAAGCTGGAATTAGTGGCTCTAAATGAACTGCTCTTTTGTTTGAAGCCCGTCTGATTACTTGGGTGGCAGTAGAGGGTGTGATTCCATTCACATTTCTAATCCTAATCTTGTTATAGTGTAACCCCCCCCCACCACCACCACCACCCACACAGGTAAGGACGTGTGTGTTCCCGTGTCTGTGTGCACGTTAAGTAGGTGAATGATGGATATATCTCGTTGCCTGGCTTACCTTATCAGCAGAAGGGCCAGTATGGGTTTCATCAGGAGCCCGATGAAGCCGAAGATACAGGTAAGCCAAGCAGCTTTTGAGGAAGGGAACACACACACAAAACAAGATTGGCTTGTCTTCTCTGCAAAATAAATGGTGTTGCTAGAACTGAGATAGTCAAAGAAGAAAAGAGGAGACTGCTTTTAAGGTGCAGCCCACTTGATAAGGGCTCCACTGTGATTAGAAAAGCTAAAAGGGAAAGGGGGACGCAAAGCTTAATGCAGTTCTCACTGATTGAAAACTGTCAAGAACTTTCTTTAGTTGTGGTTAAGCAATTGAAATCATGGTCTACGAAGTAAATTATTGTGTTTTAATCATATATTTACTCAAATTATTAGTTGATTTGTCTTTTTCATGATCGAGTAAATAATAAATCTACAATATGTCACAGAAATGCAAACAGTCCAGCAGTCGCAGCTAAAGGCTGAAGCTGCTTCGGTCGTTTGACGTCAGCATTTAAAAGCCTTTCTTCCACCATGTTGAAGGAGGAAAATCATCATGCTCCTTTGCTGCATTGGGAGTGTATGGTCATAATAACCTCCTCTGCTGCTTCTTCTTTCCTGCCTCCCCTGTAGTGCAGTGTAAGTTTGAGCCCTTATTACCATTTGTATGATTCACTGCAACAACACAACTGAAGGAGGAAGATTTTAGAATAGTTTGAAAGACTTGGTCTCATCTTCAGATACAGCATAAATACTTTCCACAACAGTGCCTCCCAAAAACATTAGCAAAATGCTAAACAGTGATTTCAGTAATATCCGGTATCTGCTGCATACAAAAGTTACACGGCAACATCATTGATGATACGCTATGGTTCTTGCAAAAAAAAACTCCCCGACTCCCTCCCTCTATCCAAACAAGACAACCGTACCAGACAAAACATCTTCTTTGCTTTTCCAGACACAAAAGACGCCACTTAGAGAGGAACACGCAGAGCTGTCATGAATCAGAGGGAAGCTGGGTCCACAGCAGAAATGAAAGGTACAAGCACTACGACATGGGGGGCCCCTATTCACCGAGCCACGTCCTAAAAAAGCTCCTTTGAAGCAGACGAACGGCATCTAGGAAACCAGGCAGGTGTTGACCCATTTCATTTTAGTGTCAACCACAATGGAACTGCCTTTCAAAGAAATAAGGGAAGAGGACTGTTTAAAAAAAGAAAGAATAAAAGGGTGTTAAAGAAAGGTACACAAAATGCAAGCAAAGATGTGGGAGTGGGAGTAAGACAAAGACTGACGTACTTCAGCTGACACGGCTGTCACAGGGATAGAGCGGCCTTGCTTGGGGAATATGAAGGAGTGGAAAACTCTGGCTCCCAGACCCACAGTGCCCATTACTGTCACTCAAGTCTGGCAGTACAACAGATTCTGGTGACACGTGGAGATCCCCTGAGTCTGAAATGGGACAAGAGACCCTCTCTTTTCTCCCCCCTCCCTTCACCACTGTTTCCAGTCCCCCTCATCTGTTCTCACCAGTCCTTCTGTTTCATTGCCGTCCGCACTTCTTTCCACCTCATTTAACACTTTTGGGAGACCAGTCATCCATTTACTAAAGTGACATTGCAAAATCTTGTACCGTTGCATCCAACTGTAAACCATCCTGACCTTTGAGGAAGAGTCCAAAATCGAAAAAGACTCCCATATAGGTAGTAGAATCCTCACTTCTTCTCTGGTTCATGGAAGTAGTCACTACATCACCAAGTTTCTTCTTCTTCCCATCTCTTTCGCAAAGATGTTAGAATGAAACTTTCCGTGTCACGTTCTGGTATATGTTCTGGTAAGATGTTCTCTGTACACTTAGCCCACCAATTTCCCAACCAATACCATCTAATCATATAATCTCAACAGTTTTCTCTTGTGCACGTACGTAGGACAACATGTGCTTGTAAGCATGTGCTAGCACTCCCACATCTATGTGCCACTCAGTCGGATCCCCTGTGACGCTTATTTGTGTCGACCATTGGCTCCAGTCTTGTTAGAGAATCACTGGATTGAAGTGCCAAGACTCAAACCCTTAGAATAGAAAAATAAGGGGGGAAGGCGAGTGAGGAGTGCAGCCGGAGTCAGACCAGCGCGAACAGCCACATTATCACATTTCCTGCCGCTATTTTCCAATTAGCTTGTTATTGATCAGCTTGCAAACCTCTTGACGCACTGTGCCTTTCACCGACTGGGCTTGAAGCCACTTTGTGTCCAAGTCCTGTCGAGATTTAACCACACAGCGGAGGTGGACAAGCACAAGTTTGCCTGGGAAACCATCCAGGCATGCTGGGACGACAATTGAGTTGGACCTGGCTCTGATGTGCCTTTCTTCCAATGCTACCTGTCTTCATGGTGACATGTTGGCAAACAACTGTCATATATGCGAAGAAGAAAATGTATTTTTCAAGGAAAAACTCTTAATAGTATACAGCTAGAAAGGGATGACAAGGACTCAGCTCAAGGTTGATGTAATCCTTAGCTGAGTAGGAGGATTGGATGTATATAAACACATTGCTTCTTGCAAAGGCGTTGAAGAAATAGAAGAAAATATGACATTCAGCAGCACACATTTTCCCCATTTTAAACTTGTGTCTCAGAAGAAAAAAAAGACAAGACTAATGTTCTCCCAGTCAAACATAATTCTTCCATCACCTCCCAGCATGTATGTGTGTGTGAATGTGTTCCTGTACCTATGAGTGACAGGGCAAGAGACCGAGGGAGAGATAAAAAAATAAATGCGAATGTGCTGATGACCCCATCACACACTGAGGACAGGGACTAGAGGGAATGGGCTGTGGCTCCTATCTCTCTCTGTGGTTGCTATTTGCTCTGTACATGTCTCTTATTTGCCACCTTTCTCTCTATGTCCATATTGCAACAGCGTATAAAAAACAGTGCCTTAACACAGATACTAACGGATTATACACTTTATTTCCAGACAGTGTTCCTTGCAAAATCATCTTTACAAGTGAATTTGCATTTCAAAGTGGTAAAATAACACAACATCAAACACTCCACAAAGCCTCCGTTGTTTTCCAATATATTGAATCAATATAGTCTGCGCCATAACTGTGATGGACAGACAAACAAAAGGCCTGAATGGAGCCCGATCGATGGTTCCCCTCGATACACAGATTTGTACACACAATTTCATGATGGAGAGGGCATTTATCACACCGCATTAGTAGATTTGCTACACCTGTCTCGGAGAAAGCAGGATTTTGAAGAGCCAGTGCTTAACAAATGAATCCGATGGTATCAATCTGTTTCTTGTATTGTACGTTTCTTTTTTTCTTGTTGCAGTGGTGTCACCTAGAGCAGTAAAAGGCTCAAACAAAAGCGCCGTCACTGAGGATTTGGTTGTGTATCCTGAACGGGCTGCTCCGTCTTATCTGAGCTCAGCAAAAGTTGCCATCGATCGGTCTGCTGATTGTGCGTCTGTCAGCCCACCTGTCCAGCACCCCCCCCCTCTGCCACCCTTTTTCCTCCCTCCATCCACCCTCCCCTCTGCCTCATTGATCAGCCGTGCCCTGGCTCCTGCCCGCTGATCAGTCAGCTTGATGTCTTTTGTGTCTGGGTGAAGTGAATAAACTATTGGGCCTATCGAGCGGGAGGCGCGGGGGCCAGGAGAGTTGCCGCTTGGCCCCTTGAAAGCAAGACTGAGAAGAACAGAGGGGAAAAAGAGGAAGGTATAGATGTGCGAGGGAGGAACCGGGGGTTAGGGAGCCAGAGAGAAGTGGACGAGGGCGACCGACTGGCTCAGTTCTCAGCGAGATCAGAGAACACAAAAGGATGGAAAATGAAGAAAATTGTAGTGTAAGAGATCAATGCGTGGAAGGGGCGACTCCCACAGGGCCCAAGTTCAGAAAGCTCAGCAGGCCTCTCAGCAGAACATCCATCTCCAATCCACACGCTGATGACAAGCTCCTCAGATAAACACTAGAAGCCGCATTCAATCCGTCTCGAGACTGTCAGCGTCCCGCGCGTCTCCGGGACTGTGGACACAGGGAGTAATTGCATCCATGAGGCCGCATAAATTAACCAACAATTGTGGCAAATCCATAGGCAAGTGGATGAGGCCTGAGCACGAGGATCAGCGCGTCTTAAATATCCAGCAAGAGCTTCCGAGCCTCAGATGGGCCAGATTGATGGGATAAACCATCATTTCCATTTCATCCCTGTCAATAAGCATTTGATAACGGGGGGTAAACGGGAGGAGGGAATTTGTTATTGTAATGAATGAGGCTTTTATTATCATCAAGGTGACAGAAAATTGAACTGATGGATGCGGCGACGGAGGATGCAGTGGCGGAATAATACGGGCAATTGGTGGAGGAATATATAGGAGGTTATCAAAAGAGATGCTAAGTGTCACGGCGGAAATGCATTTATCCAAACTGCCACCATAATTGTTTATGTTTTAATGGTCTCCAAAAAAGAGAATGTTTTCTAGGGGAAAATATTCAGGGAACCAAACACTGTTGGATGTCAAAATTGGCGATTTTAATGGGTACCAAAGAGTCTAAAATATTTGAGAATACACAATTTTCTTGACCATCCTGGACTTAAACGAGACAGAACTTCTCAAGGACTGTGACAAACTGCAGTTCTCATTGTGGGAAATATCCAAAATGTATAAAAATTCTCCCTTCTCTCAAGTAGGGATGGCAGACCTTTGAGGTATAATGTACTTTTTCTTAATTTACCAATGTAACAAATGTGGAAATAGGTCCGAATGGTTCACCGTCTTATCAGTATAATAATAATAAAAGATACAAAAACAGAAAAGGGACATGTCATTTGTTTAAATAAATCTGTTATTATTTTGTGTGTGTGTATTTCCATTGGACTTTTTCTTTAATGTGAAAGAAACACTAAAATATTCAGGGTTCATGGTGCAAGTTCCGAGTAGACTCATTATCGTGGCCTGCCATAACAGTGGATGCATTTCTAATCGCGCGTATAAAAACTGAAGACATGAACAAACATTTACCCTGTTGGGAAGCCTCTGGTTTGCTTGGGGATTGGCGCATTTTCTTTCTGTCCTCTATGTTTTAAGTCAATCGGTCCTTAGATAAAAAGAGCTTAGAAAGATTATCCCCCTGGCTTGCATGCCATTATCATTAATCAGTGTGTTATTGACTGCTCTGTCCTTTCCTGTTTCAAGTTCAGGCCTCCCTTAATCCACAGATTTTGCCCAGCAGACACACACTCGACTCCGGGAGGCTCAGAGCAGCTTGAACCATGCCCACCCTTGCAGGCACCAATCGATTTCCAGCGAGCTCTCTTCTGCCTACCAATCAAAATGCCCGATCGTCGTGCCTGGTGATGTAGATTCCCCGTTACAGTACCAAGGGACTCATTTCGGAAATTTGTTTCAAAGGCCGAAAGGACATCGAGCTCATGCTCAGTCATTTTTTCAAATGCAATATCGAATATGATGTGAAAATTCCCTTCCAGTTCAGCAAAGATTATCTTAAACATGATGAGGGCTTGTTTATGTGTGTGTTTATTTCGAATATAAAAAATCAGATCGATTAGATTTCTTTTAAATACAATGCAAAAACGCTAATTCAATACTTGCTCAGGGGGGTTTTGGTGGATAATTAGCTGCTCCTTCGGAATCTCTCCGCATTTTAGAGTCAGCAGTAATTCCTCACTAGGACTGTGTGACCCCAGGATGTAGCTCTGAAGTTGACATGATTTTGTAGCTTATTTGGATAAACAGAAATGATCCTTACAAATTGTAATTATACACACCCATCCCAAACATGATCACAATACTAATCCATATCGGTTTTCCGCAAGACAAAATGGCAAACAAGTACCAAGATGAACAGATAAAATTCTAAAATGAAAACCATCAACAACAAAATGCTCTTGAGTGAGAGCTGGTGGCAGCTCCCCCGCTGCAGTTCAACCTAAAAGTGTTAAACTCACAGTCACAGGCATTCCCAGGCGTTTTCCAGCCACACCGTGGGAATTGATGTTACCAAGCATGTTTGTGCTGGAGTACAAATCATGCTGTCAGTTTCAGTGCGCCTGTCAAAGAAGCGAGATGTCAACACAGCCGGATGGGGACAGCAGGAAGCGATCTGACATACCGCGAGTCGGTGGGGGGGGGGGAGTAGCCTTGAGCGGTGATTGGAGAAGCGTGTGTATTAAGGAACCTGTGTGCATGCGAGTACACACACACGGGGGTCGTGTATCCGATGGTAAATATGAGCTGAGCCTGATCAATAATCTCAAGCGAAGAGAAGCTTAAGGTTTTACCATATTAACTCCACGCTGTCAGGATCTATTGTCCCCACACCTCCTGTGTTCTGGCGTGTGTGTGTGTGTGTGTGTGTGTGCATGCTTTATGTGCACAAACATGTCCGTGTTTGTTTACAGGCTTGTTAGCTTAGCTGTGCGCACAACGCTGTGTGGTGTAGCTTTTCACGTTGTTTAACATACGTTGGGCCGAGGTCCGATTGGTCCAGGCTCCCCCGATGTTGACTGCAGGTATTTACCAACATCGCTTTACTGACACATACAGCCTGGTCAAATACATAGAGATAATCTATGCAAATTTACCTTTACTCAATTTAAAAGCTATTTAGCTGCCTGTGTATCTTCCAGCATGTGTTCATCGAGACATTTCCCAGAGGGCTTCCACTGGTGCTGGTTTGCTGATATGAGACTGATTAAAAACATAATAAAGTAGTTTGTTTAGCAGCGAGAGAGCGCCAGACAAATTTGTGTTCTTTTAATGTACGCTGAATGCAATATCACAAGGCTGTCAGAGGCTTGTTTCTTCATTTGTTGTGTTGTTAGACAAGGAGCACAAACGTGCAAAATAAAGGTTTACTAAAAGGAAGGGAAGAACTTCAAGGCCATCATTTTGATATCAGTTATGGTTTGTTACTGCGAAATGTCAATTAGCAACCGACTGTAGTTCACCTCAATTTTAAAAAGTGTTCTTTTAAATCCTTTTTTACATTTAAGGTGGCTGAGCCTGCTCTTTCACAGCAATGCCATTTGGTTTATAAGAAAAATAGAAACAAGTCAATAAATAAAACAGAAAAACAGGCAGTAAACGAGGTAGAGGCTCAGTATTGAGAACAGTCTTAAAGTTGGGCTGCATAGAGTTATTACTGTTTTGATGTTTAGGTGACATTGCAGATAATTCAACGAATCGGCCACACTACCAGCAAAGACAGTTTTATTTTGTCTTTCAGCTGAGATTCACTATCACAGCTCTCATCAATTGTGTCTCCAGCGGCAGCAGGCAGCTGTTTTCATTAAAAATATATATATAAAAAATAAAAGCACTGGGAAACACATTGTACACCACGGAGCCCCTAAAGGTTCATGGAAAAAAATAAAAGTATCTTGTGCGCACAATATACTTTCTCGTTCGCACAAGATGCTTTCTCATTCGCACGAGATACTTTGTGTGTGTGTGTGTGGGCATTTGTTTTCAGGAGATATTATAATAGTGGCATTCGTTCCGGTGCACTCCGACAGCATTTAGCACTACATCGAGATTAAGATTAAACGAACTTCTTTCACTTGGGAATACACATATGGAATTAGCCAGATGTTTGTAAATTACTGTTCATGGTAAAAAATTAATTAAATGCCAGTGTCGGTACACACATACACCGAACACACACACAGCGCTGAGCAGAGCACAAACACACACACATCATGTAGCATTTCCCTCCGCATAATGGTCGAAGACTTGACTGATGATATGAATTTATTGAAATCTCCAATATCAACGTAAGAGCGTGTGCCTCTTCGGGGGGTGCTAACACTTAACCATAAACGGGTTATAGGGACATTCGACCTCTGGCCGAAATGTCCCTAAAATGAAGTCTGCAATTTGAAATATATCTCAAATAATGTATGCACTGCCATTTCCCCACATAAACATAACAGTCTGCAATGAAACGGTTGTCTCCTGTGCGCTCCACTTCCTACTTGGCGCACCGGTATTTCGTGCGGACGAGAAAGTATATTGTGCGCACGAGATACTTTTTTAGATACTTTTTTTTTTAACATGAACCTTTAGGGGCTCCGTAGTACACTACCTGGTTAGGACAAAAGAGCTAGCTGGTGAACATATAGTAGCAGAGTATTGTGCCTAAGAGACCCCCAAAAACAAAAAGAAGCCACAGCTATCGTGTAAAGCTCTCTTCTTCTTGATTTAATTTAAATTGTTGCTACAGAATTGTATTTCATCGGCTAAGCTCAATTACAAATAAATGCTATGCTGAACTATTTTTGCTGAATTACCAGTCGGACCATCATTGACCCGATTTAATAAATGTAAAAAAGGGGGTTGGGTTGCATTTTAATGTTGTCACGTTTAGTCACAATGAGCTGACGTTTGGTATCATGCTCAAGGGGCACTTTGACAACATGTGTAGCTGCTAATGGATATATGCTGGGCATCAAAATAGTCTCAAAGGTGTCTTAAACTTAAAGACAGCCAGCTTGATGTCCACGTCTCCACACTCCCGAAACCCATCAGCACAATGTCTTGGTGCACGCCAAGAATCATTCGTGCCCTTCTTGCTATCCATGCACATCCCCTCTCCTTAGCACAAGGCTGAGCTTGGAGCCAAAAACCTGCCTCTCCCATCCACCCACACCCCCCCCCCCTCCCTCTGTCTCTACCTCGCGCCACACCTCTTCCCTTCTCTCCTCCTTCTCCTGCTACAAACTCCGAAGTCTCCTAATTCCCGTCATGCTAATTGGAGCTGACAGACACAGCTAATTATGCGCAGATAATCTGCTGCATCTGACTAATTATAATTCCCATTAGCTGCCGATAATGCTCATTAGATTAACTTTCTCCAGGAGAAATTGGAGATAATAGACCGGGGGCTCGACGGCGCATCTTTTTTTGGTAATCACGGATAGCTTGGCAGGAAGAGCCTGGTGTTTGTTTGGTGTCGAGGAGGCAGGCTATAGATACACTGTCTGATCCAAATGATATCTGATACCCTTCCCTGCTAGCGCCCAAATTGGGAGAGACAGGGAGGCCCGCCGAGAGGGCTAACTGCAACATGTGTCGGGTCAGAAATTAAAACATGTTTAAAAAGAAACAAAAAGTCTTCGAGGCACTTTCTTTGGAAGTGGTGCTCCAGGTCCTGGTGTTTGTGTAAAAGCTTTGAGTTAAAGATGATTTAATACATAACAATCCTACACACAACAATACATATCTATAATAAGCCGTGAATGTTCAGACGGGAAGCTCTAGCTGTCTGCAGTTCGTTATCCCACTCTGCGGCACGATCACCATAAACCACCAATCACACACACACTTATTTGTTGCCCACTCAGTCTGCTGCTGTGCGTTCCGCTCTCGCTTTTTTTGCTGCATGATGCGACAATTCTTCTGCTTTGGCTCACCCACCAACGCCAATTACCAGCGCCTCAGATGTGCTTTTATGTGCTGCGGAGAGAGATATTATTTACCCATTGATAGGTGTTCACTGGCAAACTGCAGGAAGAATATAAAGCCATGGTCTATTCAATGCCGTCAATTTAAAGTTGTGCCGACATGTCATCTTCTCTGGTAATTGTCTTAAAACTGAATACATAAGCTGTCGTGGCTAGAGTGCGGTGAATACATATATATATATATACAATGTGATGTTTTTGCCATCAGAAGAAATTGTTTTTTTATGCGCTTTACAAGGTAATACTTATTTCTAAAAAGGGGACATAATCATTTTCAGGTTTAATATTTTAATTTGTGCGTCTATTGTGACATGTTTACATGCTTTAATGTTCCAAAAGGTTCTTTATTTTTATCATACTGCCTTTAATGCAGCACCTCTTTTCACCCTCTGTCTGAAACCAGAGCCCAGTCTGCTCTGATTGGTTAGCTGGCCGGCTCTGTGGTGATTGGTCAACCCCTTAGAGATGAGCGGCCCTTAGCCTACGTACAATGTGTTGGAGCCAGTGGCGAACCGTCAGGGCCTTCAAGGTATTCAGAGAATACACTGGAACACTCAGATAAAACAAACAAAAAAATCAATTTAATTATATAAATAAAATGTATATAAAATGAATAAATGAGAATCGTATCTGTGTTATTGATCTGTAATATTACAGTGTTACGTTGATTTGTTTGTCCTTCTCGGACCATGCGCATTTCAGTGGTTTTGTGTTAGAAAAGAAAGCAACTGGCGGCGGCGGGGGGTGTGTGTGTCTATAGAAGGTCCAGAAGCCCGATTGTTACGCAGTGACGTCACTATGTTCCGGGAATAAACATGTCCTTTGCAGACCATTTACATGCACAAAAACCTATTTATCACAGTACAGGAAAGGTAAAACCCCCAAAAACCACAATATGGCCTCTTTAATAATATTTTTTCAAGGCTTAAAATCCTCCTGTGGCGAGCTTGTGTGCACTATGCGAGTTGGCACAGTACTAAAAAGCTCAAATACAGCCACCAATTATTAAAAGTGATGAA
Source organism: Notothenia coriiceps (assembly GCF_000735185.1). NCBI lineage: Eukaryota > Metazoa > Chordata > Actinopteri > Perciformes > Nototheniidae > Notothenia > Notothenia coriiceps. The sequence goes on from NW_011361440.1 coordinate 16,714, forward strand.
AAAAAGAGTTGCTAACAACGAAAGAGGAAATCAGTGAGTAAGCGTCAATAGGGTTTGAAGCGCAAGAAATCCTCTGTTTATGGTTGCCTGAGATTGGAGAGCAATTGGACACAGAAACCAAATGTAATTTATTGATGCAGTGTGGTACTGAGGAGCACAAAGCCTGGGGAACACACAGGCCCTAAAACCCACAAATTAGATATTGATCGCTTTGGCAGGGGGGAAGAAAAGTTATATTTAACCATGAAGTGCCTACCGAGTGGTTAACGTTCTCTCTTTCTCTCCCACAGCCACTTACACACCACATTCAACAGCTCTGTGACATTCAACAGTGCATGTTCCTATGACAACCCATCAAATCGCCCATTGGGAGCCGAGCTGACAGCCCCTCAGGGCGTTTAAATGGAAGGACTGATCTGAACTAAACAAGATTCTTCAGAGGATGTGCGATACTGTACTCTATGATGGGACAAAAATAAAAGCTCAGTATTCCTTTGCACCAGTCGAGTGTATTCATCTTTTCACTAACCCCCCGGGGGCGAGCCTTAATCCACACGTGCCTGCTTCCCTCTGCACATGATACCACTGTTTGTGATGTCCTGATTTTGATCATCTTAACCAGAACAACAGCAAGTACCAGACAGTGTTGGGGGGAAAAAGAACATCCACTACGTGCGAGATGGATCCAGCTACAAACAACATATGCTGGCTAATCGAGAGCAAAACAGCTTTACTGCGATATTCACTGGCATGTATTTTAAAACAAAAGTCGGGGCTGAAACCATAGCAACAATGCTTTGGCAAAGAGGAAAACAAAAGCCCAGTCCATGTCTGCATGAAAATGCTTAAGCACACCTAAACTCAAAAGCTCTCTCCCTGCACACGTCCAAATAAATGTGTTTTCCGAGAAGAAAAGAATAGAAGTGTGATTACAGTGGTATACTGACGCCCGGCAAAAAAAATACAAAAGTTTGATTCGATTTTGCATTTTGTGTTTGCGTAGCTTGAGGCAATCCAATTTTCTCCGGTACAAGACAAAAACAGATTTTATGTGTCTGCAGCAAACTGGAAATGGTAAGTCACTCCACATCTCAGTTAAAAGATACTTTGGTAAGAGCAAACTTCAAAAAGGATTCACCTAACATGTCATTTAAATATTAACAGGTAAATAATTAGAGAATTAAATATCTAAGGGCTCTAAAGAAGGCTCCTTGTCTGCTATCTGCACATCACCAAACAGCAGACATGTAAAGTTAGCAATAAGCTAACCAAAGGAGCATAGGACAGCTACAGTGCAGGATATTTACCTCAGAAGATGGTGGAGAACACAGCTGAGTATAAAGTTGGGTGGGGAAAAAAAACTCAAAAAAAGAATGCTTATGCTACTTAATGTCTGTTTAATGTGGATATAGGCAACTGTTTGTCGACGCATTCACCATATTACTCTGATGACTCAAATCAATATACTGTAGCTTGTAGCTTGAACAGGGTTCCGCAAAAGAAAAACCTATAAAAACACAATTTGTTTTTGAATTTCCTTTATGTAACAGATTGAACATTGAAAATGTTAATAAATTAACTTTAGAATTGCTTATTTTGCCATTTTGGACTGAGCTAGGCTAGCTGTTTCCACCTGTTCCAAGTATTTATGCTAAGCTAAGCTAGGATAATTGTCTGCCGGCTTTGCAAAGTGTTAATACTTTTTAGTTACCTGGGCACCTGCTGTATGTTTTAATATACAAGCACATAAACTCATAATTTCCATTACATTTTATATCAACCTTGAAAAAAGATATCCCAAAAATATAAGTTTGAGTTAGTTTTAGTGTTTAAAATAGAAGTACAATTCCGATCTGTTGAGTCATATTTTAGCCTCACGGGGAGAGACGTCAACTTTAGATTAAACAGAAGTAATTCAGAATGATTGTAATAATTCTCAACACATCAAGGGCACCATGGTTAACAGAGCATGCAGTTCATTCTCAGATGAAAGTAGCCAATAAATGAAATGCACCAACAATTTCAAGTGTCCCTTAAAAAGCCCTCAGAAGTTGAAAGGACTATTAAACTTATAATTCACAAATAATAACAAACCAAATAACTTTATGTAAATGGACTCTTATGATAAGAGTTTATTGCCTAAAATGAGTATTGGGACCCAAATCGCTCACTTATGTTGAGTCTATCTTGATAAAGAGGGCGGCTAAGTGCCTAAAATGTAAATCAATAGGATGGACTGAAGTCCTTTATAGAGTGCTGGATCACTAGAGCAACTTCAGTGCAGCTCAGTAGGGATAGGAAAATGATTGCTTGTATTTGAGTGGATGAAATACTGAACCATTCCTACAATATCTGTTATTATGTGTGTTGTTTTCACTCTTATCCAGACTGATAAGAGTACAGGGAGAGACGTTTCAGTGTCTTCGTCAAGGGCAATTTTATGGGACATGTGACACATTTGGCTGTTACCTGAAAGTAACTGCCCGAATGTGCATGTGTGAGGGAGAGAAGGGAAGAGATTAGGGAGGATTCCATTATTTTTTTGGTTTGTTGATAGTACAAAAAAAACATTGAAATAGAGCAACTTGTGTTCAAATAGGATGGAGGTCTGTTGACAGAGATAACCAGTTTGTTCTGTTTACATCTTCATCAAAACAGAAAGTAATGCCCCGGGGGATGAGGGTAGTGAGCCCCTGCAACAAAGACAAATAAATACATATGCTTCCTTCTTCAGGTATTTTCTCTTATGTCCTTCCCAAGCAGCTCTGATTATTAATGGTTCAAGGGCACTACTGCTCTGAGGTGGTTTAAATTACGCTCATCCAGGAGGCTTGTTACCGTTTGAAGCTCCTTAGAAGAAATGCTTGTCAGTAATGATGGTGAAAATCTTTTTTAAATTTCCTTCAGCCCGAGGTGATGCCCTCTAATTGTTTGTTTTGTCTGATTAAAAGTCTAAAACCAACAGAAAGTCAGTTTATAAAACACAACAATCGACACAACTAAGACTAATAACAGACAATAGTTATATTTGCTTGAGAAATGAAGAAAAAAAGTGAACGTCAACAACTGGGCAAAAACCCATGCAAATGAACAAACATCTTCACCAACTTGACAACACGTTGGCGTATTTTAACATTGTGATCACATGAGTGCTTTCCATATTGTTGCAGTTATGTTGTAAGCTAGCTAGATAACGTAGCTAACGGTAACAAGCGCCCAATCCCGGTTGTGTGCATCACTTTTAAGTGTCCCCGTTTCAGTTGTATTTTGAGTTTCTTGCAGCATTTTGTATTTCTAGCATTACGTTTCGATGCGCATGTTTCGTAGGCTTGGTGAAGGTTATCTAAATGCCGCGCATGTGTTGTCAAGTTGGTCAAGATGTTTCTTCATGTTCATGTTTTGGCAGATTTGTGTTTCTATATGTGCATCGTTTTTGAAACTGCAGCGCGTTTCCAATAATGGAAGTGTTGTTTGCTGTTGTAGCACCCGTTGGCCACCGTAGAGATCTGACCCCTGTACTGCATTAATGACATTTTTTAAACATCAGCAATCCTTCATCTCATACAACCAGTCATTTCTACAAAAAAGACAGACTTGAAGACCTGGCTACGCAACTCAAGAGTCTGCTAATTGTTTTTTTTAAGAATAGGATGGATATTAATCTAAGACAATGGATGCTTGTAAGGTTAGACTTACAACATCTAAAATAGAGGGATAAAATTGATAAAAAGCAATGACATTCGGTAAGAGGATGAGCAGCCATATTTTCACACTACTAATGCAGCATTTCCATCTCCATAACTGCCAAATTATAGGCCTTTTTACAACTGTGTATCTCATTGTGTCCGCCGTTACAAGCTACACAGTAACACTATAAAGGGCAGCTGTCATTTTTATGTGCCCGTACAGAATAGAGCATGACTACGACTTTTATGTGCAACACCGCCATCATTGGTCATTGCAAGGCATGGGGTTTGAGGGGGGGGGGGGCAAGCTAATGAGGGTTTTGTTTGCGGGTCTTTAAGCCCTGAGCTGTCCGTTTATCGGGAGAATAAAGATGTCAGTTCCCGCTTGAATCGCATCCGATGATTATTGCCGTCCCTGCTTGGCTTTTGTGTCGGCCATTGCTGCCCAATGGGTGCTCTGTGCTGATGAGAGGAACAATAACAACCTTAAGAGGTGCTTAGCGGCTGTAACGATGAGGCTGAGAGAGCGGCACGATATGAGGAAGGGGAACTAGCTGTAAGAGTGAAGGTCTCAAGCCATCAAAACTAAGTACACCCCTGACCCCTGTGTGTTATGCAGTACAGATCCAGTTATACACACACACACAAACACAGATTCAAACACTTGAACCTCCTTACGCAGTCTACTTATTGTTCCGTTTCTAACAAAGCATCTCTCTCCGCATTTCTCCCTGCTTATCTATTTCATTCTCTCAGCGTTAAGTGAAATGTGACAATAATTGACCCGCACTGGCAAGTCAATCTGTCTCTTTTTTCTCTCCCATTTGCCTTTTCTCGTGCCCCAGCCGAATACTGCAGGATTTCTATAAGAGGAAACAGGACGTGGAAATGTTCAGAAGTGTCTAAAATGAGCTTCCAGCTGAAAAAAGGGAAAAGGACTATAGCGCCCTATTTGCATGAGCAGACAGAAGGTTAATAACACAAGCCCTGCTGTGACAATGGAGTAAAAAGAACATAGAGTAGGTAGGAGGGATGGAAAATGCTGATTCTCCACTTCTGACTCCCGAGAATCTATCTAAGACACAGGGGAGGAGCGAGGAAGTAATTAGAGCCCTGGATATATGATGGGTTTCATGTGCAGCACAACCTCCCCTGTTCTCTGCAGCACCTCATTTCCCAGAATGCAAGTTAAAAAGGGACAGCAGCCACAATCTGAAATGCTGGATGTTTTTTACATTACAGATTCTAGGCTGAAGTGCTTCTACCCCATGGGGTACTTCTATAACTGCCAGGGAGTGAAGTGGGAAGAATGTGGAGTAGCTCAATTACATGTCAATTATGTTTTGATTGAAAAAATAACATTCCATACATTTTTGATAAGGAGGAAAACACAAAAATAGGATTACAAATTAGTGGGATGCAGATCTTTGGTGTGTTTACAATTACCAGTAATCATAGGCTGACTGAATGATCCGGAGTCTGTTGGAACACGCAGTATGTGTTGCTGTTGGGAGAGCATTAAAACTAGTATCTCAAAGTAATTGGTCTTTAGTTTAAATAGTTAGCTAGAGGCAATTCTTAAATGCTCCGAATAGTTAGCTAAAGGAAAACGATAACATAGCTTAAATACTCATTGATAATGTTTTGGATAGTTAGCTTAAAGTGGACCTATCATGCTATATTTGAATAATATAGTGTAGGACCATACCTATATAAGGCATATTTATACTTTTAATTTTTCAAAATACCAAACAGATCATGCATTTTAGCCATTCCTCATTTCGCTCAATTTAACACTGTCTTTGCATGGGCTGATTCTGTGAGAACAGCACCATCTACAGGCCTGGCATATGTACCACGGCGTCTCCAGCGCTTTCCAACGGCAATGTCCGTGGCTGTCTCCTCCTGATTGGTGGAGTTGGCCCAATAGCCGTAGAGTCACTTCTGTGACGTCATAGAAGTGTTCAAATCTGGATCAGTCTGTATCAGATCCGTTGCAGCCCCTTTTTAAGAGATTTAGAGAGGGTTGTGTTTTCTGACACTTGGTGAGTTCCCTGGAACACCGGGGACTAGAGATGTTAAGATTCACCGATTCGCATCGGTGCACCGGCATAAACGTTCAAGATGCGAGTGCACCGGTTGAAAGAGTGCACATCGGCTACAGTTTGGGTTGAACCGGGTTGAACTCGCGATGCATCGATTGCGTAGCGTCTTTGCATCGGTAAAAAAACGATTCATTCATATAAAATCCCCTCATCTTGTCAACGCTCAGCAGAGACGATCTTTGATATTTGCTTCGCCACTACGGAGGCCGAGAGTCTCAGTTATCAACACACACGGAAGTTGAGGAGAAAGAGAAACACAGCGCACCGAAAAATACCTACAAATCAAACGTTTGGCAACACTTCGGATTGTTCAAGAAAGACGGTGTAATAGTCCTTTATGCTATATAGTTGATCGCAGGTCATGGAGAGTAATAAGGTATCCGTAGACCTTTGTATGAGGTATCTTTATTACTTAACAGGTCTACAGCCATGATACATAGATCCGTCCTAGATGCGGACTTGCATACACACAGTATCACTCCGCAGCTGCACCCCATCAGTAACGTCCTGATGGTATATGTGCGCGGCACTATTTACTACAGACGGTCAACTTGAAAAAT
>NW_011361441.1:0-1330 GCF_000735185.1 Notothenia coriiceps
GGTTTTTATAGAAATGGATCAAAAAGAGAGAGAATCTTTGTTCCTGAAACTTTCAGAGTCTCTTTCCACAGAGGGGACACATGTTGATGTAGAAGAGACATGAAGAAGAGGGGACACATGTTGATGTAGAAGAGACATGAAGAAAAGGGGACACATGTTGATGTAGAAGAGACATGGAGAAGAGGGGACACATGTTGATGTAGAAGAGACATGGAGAAGAGGGGACACATGTTGATGTAGAAGAGACATGAAGAAGAGGGGACACATGTTGATGTAGAAGAGACATGAAGAAGAGGGGACACATGTTGATGTAGAAGAGACATGAGGAAGAGGGAACACATGTTGATGTAGAAGAGACATGGAGAAGAGGGGACACATGTTGATGTAGAAGAGACATGAGGAAGAGGGGACACATGTTGATGTAGAAGAGACATGAAGAAGAGGGGACACATGTTGATGTAGAAGAGACATGAAGAAGAGGGGACACATGTTGATGTAGAAGAGACATGGAGAAGAGGGGACACATGTTGATGTAGAAGAGACATGAAGAAGAGGGGACACATGTTGATGTAGAAGAGACATGAAGAAGAGGGGACACATGTTGATGTAGAAGAGACATGAAGAAGAGGGGACACATGTTGATGTAGAAGAGACATGAAGAAGAGGGGACACATGTTGATGTAGAAGAGACATGAAGAAGAGGGGACACATGTTGATGTAGAAGAGACATGAAGAAGAGGGGACACATGTTGATGTAGAAGAGACATGAAGAAGAGAGGACACATGTTAATGTTATGTATTAGATGTATTTTTTATTTCGATATAGATATATTTACCGTGCTTGGCTTCACATCCGGGACTTCCTGCTGCTTCTCCTTCTTCTTCTTGAACTTCATCACCCTGGATTTCTCCTTCAGAGGATCCAGCCCTGCACTTCAACGTAGGACGACGAACATCCTCGTAATATTCCCGGTTCGACCCGGCCGAGTTTCAGGACTTTTGCCTGTTGGTTCTGGCCAGAACGCAGAGAGCCGACACCAGAACGCCCACCAGGCAGCTCGGTGTTCACCAGAGCAGACGTGCCATGGTGATAGCCAGATGGAGGTGTCCACGCGGTTCACTCTCCACATGCTGGGGATGTCCAGGAACTTCCTTAAAGCGCCGCGGAGATTCACCAGGATGATGACAGCTAACACACACCTGAGAGGGAGGAGGAGAGGGAAGAGGAGGCAAGAAGAGACATGGAGAAGAGGGCTTTGCATAATAGGTGACCTTCTTTTTAACCAGGATAAGAAATGAATTAAAATGACCATATATAAATATGTGGGTC
>NW_011361442.1:0-1838 GCF_000735185.1 Notothenia coriiceps
TAAAATCTGGTAATTTTTAAAATAGAAATAGGAAAAATAAATTAAAATGTTGTAAAACTGAAATTGGAAAATCAAAATCAGACAAATTAAAATTATGCACATTTTTAAAATCTGAATAAATAAATAAAAATGAACAGTGTATGGTTTTGACTTTGTAATATGAAAATAGGAATATGGTGCAAACACAAATAAACCGTGTACAAAGGTCATAAAATGTGTCAACTACAATACTTCAATTCAAAGAAACCACCTGTAATCTTTATCTGTGTGGTGAAGAATGTATTAACTGTAATACTTATTATGTCCGCTAGTAATTACCAGTTGTATCTTCACTCAAACTACTTCACCATCTAGTAATGCCAACTGGCTAGCTAACTGGCTTAGCAGTATAGCATAAACCTCATGTGACTGGGGGAAGGGGAACACTCAACATGTGCAGATTAAAACCACACTGCTTGACAATACAAAACAACACAATCTTCATTTATCTTAGCTCTAAATTCTATAGATGCTGACCTTAAAAGCTGATCTCATACCAAACTTGTACACAATCGTTTCGGCTTAGAACATCGCACAAAAATATACTTTTCGGCTTAAAAACTCCACACAATATACTTTATTAAACCAGACTACGCCGGTTTAACACATCAAACATATAGACTAACATGAATGGACCCAGTCCAGTGTAAACCAGATCAAGTCTGGTACCTCCCCAGAAGGTCTTAATACTATGTAATATTCACATTAATCGGGCGGCGCCGAAGATACAACAGAGATGAATAGAAACACTATATACAATCTCCACCCCACTCGCAATCACCACATTATCACCACAGATCAATCTACAGATCACTACCAACGCTTGCACCTAATGTAAGTTATTTAACTATACAGTTTTTGAATTGAACAGGTAACTGTCTCACCTTTCGTTTAGGCCCAGCCAAAAACTCCAGCAGTGAGTCAGTAGCCTGTCCTCCCCTTTGTGCAGCCTGGTGTGATGCTAGTTAGCTTGCAGCCTTCCCCTCTACTCAGCTCTATCCCGCTTCAGAGCCCACCCAGGGACGCCAAATTGAAAGCAATTCTAGAACCCTGAAGGCAGGAGAGACTGAAAAGAGTCAAGGGAAGCTTATAAAAGTTAACAGCATTTAATTACACAAAAGATGCGGTGGTGTACAAAATGAAATGTGCGAGTGGAGGCGCTCTCCACATCCGACCGGTCAGTTCAGGTCAGGGGGTCGAAGAGATCAATTCTTGGCTTGCTCTTCCTGTTGTCATCTGAGGTCTTCTCCTATTGGCCGGCGTCGTCGGGGGGCGGGTCCAATGCAATTCCTGCCTTTTTCTGTAGCTAAATTGCATCATTCTGGCGTCTGTGGTTATTTAAACATTCCCTGCTACACATTATTCAGCGTCAATAAATGAGTGCTAATCCCAGTGTGCTCAGTGTACAACATCACATGTCATTTCACCTTGGTTCAAGGTTTGAAATCGTATGATTCCGCCAGATGCTAAATGCTAACCGGAAGTGACGAATTTTCAGAATAAAAGTGTTAAGCTAATAGTGAGAACTTCCGGTTTTTCAGAATAAAACTGATTTAAATCAAATAGTGTATTTAATTCAAATTACGCCATATCAACATTGATTTTAATTTCTAACAGTACTGAAGACATAATACAATATATTGCATTTACCTCTTCCTCTAACTCTCAATCCAAAAGTGGCCTCCATTGTTGTGCACAACAAAGTGTTCAAGCTCAAGGGCCGTATTCACAAAGCATTTTATCTTACCGCTAGGAGTGCTCCTAACTCGCGCTAAAACATTTTACGTAGGAGTTTTTTC
>NW_011361443.1:0-3461 GCF_000735185.1 Notothenia coriiceps
AGGAAAGAAACGAGTTAGAACTGTATGTTTAAGGCGTCTAGTGGCTTGATGGAAATACAAGGAAGGAAGCCACGACAGTTGTGTTGGCTGCCATTTTATGTAATCTGTGTCCAGGAAAAAAATGTAGGTTGCTCGCACATTAAATGATTTTGGGGGCTCGTGCAGGATGTCCCGTGTTGCGCAAGTGAGGATTTTCTCGGAAAAAATCTGTGGTTGGCTGTGTTTGAACTCTACCTTCTAGTATGGCCTCTGCTGGCTTGAAACCTCAACAAATCTAGTAACAAGGTTATTCAACTTGTAACCTTAATCCTATAGCCCTGACCCAGCTCTGTGCAGTGGAAATGCAGCATTTGTCAGAGGAATGTAACTCATTGACCTTTTGAAGGAAAACCGAAAAATAATTGTGACATGGACACAGGAGAGTGTTGCTTGTGTCCAGCTTTCTAGAAACTAGTAAGTACATATTGCAATATTCACAGTGAAAAAAGGACACAATCTGGTTGAAGCTCTCAGGACATCAATGGCGATCAAAACATTTCAGGATTACTTTGGGTTTATGTGTAAGCAGTCACCATTTGTTACTTTTATGTGATGACGTTGATCTGTCCCTAACATTATTCATCACCATCACGTTACCATGACCAAAGTTGTTTCCTAAATCCTCAAATCATTTTCAAACTATCTATTCCCAATTAGATGTTGTGACTTAAACCATTACAACCATAGTGGTGATCAGAAAAAAATAATGCGTTTAATTTTTTTAATGATGATCAGTAAAGGCTGACCAACAATTGGTGGATTATGTTGGAATATCTTATTATAATTTTACAATCCTACACTTTTAACATTAAAATGTACATCCATTTCAATCATCAGCTGGAGAAGTGCTGTCATATATGCTTTATAAATGCACATACAAAACTATTCTGACCTTGATTTGTGATGCTACGCGACCTCAGGCATGATAGTAGTAGCTGAACTGTCAATACCCCAAAACATCTTCTTAGAATAAATACCTAATTTTGAGTTATTTAGACACAATTAACACTTATAGTTTATAACAACTAGTTGATGGTTAATTTGTGTACCTTAATATAAAGTGTTACCGAAAACTTGTGTTTTACTCATTCTACTATGAATGAGTAATAGTTAACCAAACTATTTTAATTCATGATTAAATAATCCTCAATTGGTGAATACTTCCCTTTTTTACTGTATGATTTAAAGTGTTTTTCCTGACTGATTGAACTGTCTTGTGAGCAGAACAATTGAAATCCTGATCCAAAGTCGCATTATCTTTATGTTAATGACTAAACTCTTCAAATGGTAAATGTTACAGTATATGTACTGTATGTTGCACAAAACCTCTCACAAAGGTCATATTTATTTTTACTCTAAGTTGAACTGTCATGTCAGGACTGGTTCTTGTTGAGCTGTAATATCTGACTCATAAGGTGAGGCCGTACAAAGTGCACAGAAAATGTAAATAGCAAACTTTGTTGGTGCCCTGGTACATCGTGACAGGAGCTTAGACAAGTGTCCTTGGCAATAATCACACATTTCAAAGTTTAGTTTAATATAAATGTACAGATTAAACAAAACAATCCCTTTATACTTTAGGATGGAAGCTAATCACTGTTTGGGCAGAGGTTTGTTCAAAATGTCCAAATCTTAAGTAGCCTGTTAATAGGCTTCCTGTTAAATAAACAGATTGGAGGTCTGAAGTTTTCTCGAACAGCACAGTCCTCTGAGGACAAGGCAACTCAATGTGAATGTTTGTCACATTTATATGAAGTGCAACAGACCCAGCTATAAGGACAGCTGTAAACGTCTTTATTCATACAGTTGAACATTACAGTTTAAGGCTGCAAATAACAAATAGATTGATTAAGCTGCTGTTTATTTTCTATAATATAATTGAATGGTCTATTATTGTTATACCTTCAGGTGACTGAGAATGAATATTCAGTTTATTGTTAACGAAGACTGAGAAAACCTGAAAGTGTTCACACTTAAGAAGTTTAAAACATTAAGTATCAACCAAGTAAGTAATTAATCGAATGATGATGATGATGATGATGATGATGATGATGATGATGATTTATAAATAAATAAATTGAATCTATATAGCGCTTCTCATCTGCCAAGACAAATCCCCTCTCAACAAAAGATACTGATACAATTTAAGAGATAAAATGTAAGAGATAAAAAGTACAACAAAAAAAGTACTAAAAAATAATAAATAAAAAGTCAGAAATAGCGATAAAAATGGCAGTACCCAGATGTACCATGATAAAAGTTATACAGTTAAATCCTATTGGAAACATTGAAGTAGCTCTTAGTTACTGTAGTTTAGGGTTTGGAGGGTCAGATATTGACATTATGACCTGTATCAGTAGCTCTTTTATTTTTCAAATTCCAAACACCTTAGCAGCGACTTGTCAATCAAAAGTTAAACCCAAAGAACATCCTGCAATATTGTCTTTTTTGCTCTAATCTGTTAATTATTTAGAAAACAAGCATATTTAAAGATAAAGATAAAGATCCCCTAAAACTTGGGATTTAGATCATAAATTCATTTGGAAACTGTTAACTGAGACATGAAAATCAATTGAGAACTATGGTCATTTTCTTATAGACAGGGGTGCACATAACTTTTTCAGGGAGTTACTCAGATGAGTCAGGAGACAGGGTTTGGTACTCACCCCACACGAAGCGTGGTTTCAATAAGTGTATTCCTCCTCACTGTCCTACTCAGTGTCTTCCTCACTGTCCTCTATTTCCACTTCTTGCATGGTAAAGGATGAAGATGCTGCAGATGCACCTCCCTGTCCCTGTTTAAGCCTCCGATTCACCGTCTTCATCCACAGGTCAACAGCTGGCTTTGGGTCAAATGTCTCTGTGGTTTTCTTTCACAGGTGAATGTGCATCAGGGCTGACAGACGAGCATGTGACAGACGAGATCTGTACTTGGTTTTTTATTATGTTTAGATGTGAGAATCCCCTCTCACAAGCTGCACTGCTCAAAGGCAGTGTAAGAGACAGCTCATGTGTTGATGCTGGAGTAAGCATCTGGATTACAATTTATTATTTGGAGCAAGTCATACACAGAGCGGCAGCCAAGCGTTTTCCTGCTTGCTTTAAACGAATCCATTCTCTCAGAATAGTGTCTCTGTCAAGTTGCAAGGTGGCCTCATATTTCTGAAGAATGTTGCAAACTGTTGTATTGCCAAAACTGTGAATTCCATGCATTTCCTGAGGCAAAGTTGAAGGATCAAACACTAAGAAGTGATCAGATGACTTGAGGGAGTCATATCTGATTTCAAACTCTTCAATTAACCCCCTGAGTACGTTTGTCTTGTCCCTGCAGCATCATTATTAGAAACAGTGTGTGTCCTCCTGTAGTGGCCTTCAGCATCGAGCAGAAATGTGAACTGTCCAATGGCCACCAAGAGTTCATC
>NW_011361444.1:0-2719 GCF_000735185.1 Notothenia coriiceps
GAGCATGTTAGCTTAGCTTGGTAGCTTCAGCTAGCTCTGGAACTTTCAGCTCGGTGGCAGCAGGCGCCTCTTTGCCCTTATTTGGAGCGGGCTGGAGTAGGCGGGAGTTGAACTCTGACGTCACTGTCGAGCCGTTAGTGGCCGACTCCGCCTACTAAGGGCTTCTCGGCAACTCTGCAGAATCCTATGGGTGATGTCACGGACTCTACGTCCATTTATATATACAGTCTATGGTTTAGATCGGTCCTTGGTTTCCTGTCTGTTGCCCTTTCTCACTTCTCTTATTTTTCATTTCCTCACTCCTCGGTCTCGGTATCACCGGAAGTTGATTTGTCTGCGCCATCTTGAGTAGCGTCCCAATGGCCTTATTTTTGCCAGAGGACCGAGGAGCGATAATGGAGGAGCTATAATCGAGGAACCACCAGACCATCCTCGATGAAATCCTCAGACACTCGCCCCGCCCCCTTACTGTGTATCGCTCACTGATTGGACGATGCAGAGCATGCACTGATCTGATGCTTCTTGACATGAGAGCAGTACCCCAGCGGAGTGAAGAAAATACATGAACCTCACGGGAGTCATTCCTCAGTTTATACCGTCCTTGTTTTGTGTCAATTAATGTATAATTTAGTTACAAATATGTGATATATCTGAACAACAAAGTGGTCAAAAATCTTTTTATTCATTTTTTGGAAACATTTTCATGATCGCTTTTTTCGTTTTACATTTTCATTTATTGTCATTTCCATTCAGTCAGTCATTAAGTGCTATTTAAAATGTTAATTTGCTACATATCCAAACAAACAGACAAAGTGTGCAATCCAATGAATGTTAATCTAACTGGGTTTTGATAGATAACATATCTCTTTTTCTTCTCTGAATTATTTTATTTATTTTGTGCACTCACAATATTAATCAAACTATTGTTCGTTTATACATTTTAAGAATGGCGTTTATCTTTTTTGAGAATTAGTTCTTATTTTATTTTATTTATTTGGGTCTACAACAGATGATACAAATGTTTGTGTCAGTAAATGTGTACTAACAGAGGCGGGGTTGTGTGTGGAAATAACGGGGACAGAGCTGGCTGCTGTCAGACGATCAGCTGTGCGGCGTCATCACAAACGGACGTCGCTTCACGTGACGCCCCGGAGGAAAGGACGTCCCATTGCTCTTAAAACTAATTTCCCTGCTTCTCGTGGTTTCCTTGCGTCTCTCCATGCTTCCTTGGTGGGAGGGACTAGTCACAGGGAAACGACGCAAGTGAGGGACGCAAGGATTCCATTTAACCGAAGTGAGAAGGACCCATAGACTGTACCAACCAGCCTAGAAGTTTTAACATTGATTGAAGTAATGGAACATGACCTATGAATAATGCTGCTGTGGTTAAGTGCTGACAAGTGACAGAGCTATCACCATTTACCAGCCAAATGCAAGCATCCAGTAGATTTGCATCACCCTGCCTGCAGCTGTAATATGCCCAGATTAAGTCATCTTGAAAAAAATGTGAGGTTGGGTCAGACAACATTGGAAAGAAATGAACAATTGAATAAAGAAAAAGCTTGGGCTTCCCATAAATGTATCTTTTTTTTACCACAATCTCAAATCTTGTCATTAACCATCTATTTATATCCTGAAGTGTAAGTTTATATGTCAGCTACTATAATCATTTTGAAGCCCTTAAAATGTGTTTTCATTCTTATTGTCAGTGACCAGCTAGAGCCACAGCAACACCACCACATTTTATACTTGTGTTAACCTGCAAAGTCTCCCTTATGTACCTTTTTAAGGGACTAGGGCCTCTGTCTGGCTTTTTTAACAACGCAAGAAAAAGAATGTGATTTAGATTGGTCATTCAATTAATGCTGCAACTTACTATTATATTCACACTTTATGTTATTATCAATTGGTCTTTAAAACTGCAGAAAATATTGTGAAATGACCAATTATCTAGCGCTTCAGTGGACACATGCTTCTCTAGTCTGATCATTACTGTGAAACCCAAAGACATTTAATATTTAACGGAAAAAGGACAGTAATTCATCGACTATCAAAAGCAGTTTAAGAGTGGGTGTTCGATGGATTGTTTCATGTTCACCCTGCCATGCTTTTTCTTCAGGGATGGGCTGCACCTCCCTTGAACAGAATCAACTCTTCTCCTTTTTTATATTGCGGAATTCAAGTTGTATGGTTGTTAAACAGGAACTGATACATTCCAGTATAGCTCAAACACAGTTTTACCAACGAGAAACTAGTATCAACTCTTCTCATTTGTAGAATAGAAGTTAAGGTCAGAAAAAACACCGTCATGCCATCCTGACAAAATCCATATCCATACACAAACACCTTAAAGGCTTCTCAATTCTCTAATTTCCCCTCCTCGACTCCTATCCTCGATTCCTATCCTCGTGACTTAGTCCCGCCCACAGGAGATGCAAGTGGAGGAGTCGATGAGGGGAACCGAGGAGAGAGGAGGGGAAGCAGCAGGCGGTTAGAGAAATGAGAACTCCTCTCTGAGCGGTCATTTTAAAGGGACGTCCATTAATGATGACAGGAGGCTCAGCAGCCCTCTGTCTGATGGACTGATGTGTTCATGACGACTTATATATTTAATTTGGTGACAGTGCGGTATAATGAGACAATAACAGGCTACAGATGCGGACACACACACATATATTTATATAAATATATACAATTTCAGAATCAAACAAGTATGAGA
>NW_011361445.1:0-2184 GCF_000735185.1 Notothenia coriiceps
TTAGGTTTACTGGCAGGCCGCAAACAACTTCACTAGCGTATACTGCCACCCGAAGTCCCCGCCGGAAGTCCCAGAGTTGGGACTGGCTTCCGAGTAATCGCCAGAACGCTGGCACCTCCTCATCTCCACCGCTCCCATGTTTTTTTTTGTTTTGCCATAAGTTATTCTCTCTCCGTTGGTGCGCGGGGCTAATGCTAATAATGCTAATGCCAGCAAATACAATGGTGGCTTCAAAAAACTTTTCAGAGTTTTACGGGGCGTGGTTTGCAATCCGCCCAGCCTATCAGAAATTGTACTTTTTCTCTCCAGGATAGTGCCTCTCTAGCAGGCACTACAAATGGGGGTAAAAGTTCTCTGAACTAAGTTCTCTTTTTGGTGTGAACGCAAAATTCCAGGCACTAACGGAACTAAACGGGAAAAGTACGGGGAAAAGTACTCCGGTGTGAAAGCGCCTAATATCTCTCAGAGGGGCGTGGGGAGGGGCTCCTTATTTTCATCTAAAGTAACAGACAGAGAATCAGCACTTTGGAAACAGGGCTGAAACAGAGGGGATTATGGGTAATGCTGCAATGATCTGTTTGGTGTTTGGAGCCAAACACTTCAGAGACATGTTCTGTATATATCTGAGACCTATAATATATTGATGAAAAACAGTATAATAGGGGACCTTTAACTGCTCTTATTTTTACACAAAAACCACGAATCGTCACCACATTTTATTTTGCAACCCTTGAAGCTGTAAACAATGTCTCAGATACTGGTTTACATGAATAACTGCAGTGAATAGGCACTGCAAAAGTATTCAAAAATTAACATTGTGTTGATTTGTGGGTGTGTGTATCTGATGGATTAACATTATCTGCGGTTTCCCATTCCTTTCCTATGACCGGGAACACATGTGTTACAAAGTGGACTAAACCACTCACAATTCAATGGAAGTGGTGTGTTACATCTTCAAATGCGTACTGTGGAGGATATCATAAGGCCTTGGAGTAATGAAATGTAAAACACAATATTTATGATTGATGAAAGTAGGAAATTGTCCAGATTCGACCCGATAAACGAGGGTTAAAGCAGTCTCTGTTGTTTTGACTTCCTGCTCTCTGGTCGTCCTTCCCCCCTCGGTGGATCAATACAGTTCCATCTTCTTCTTCTTCTTCTTCTTCCTGCAGTCTGATGTTCAGCCACAGGCCTCGCTCCTGGAGGGAACTTCCTCTGAGGTTTGCAGATTTCGGGGTCCTCCACAGGAACGAGCTGTCGGGAACACTGACCGGTTTAACCCGAGTGAGGCGCTTCCAGCAGGACGACGCTCACATCTTCTGCACCATGGAGCAGGTGACCACTCTATCAGCGTTTACAAGGGGTTAAAAAAAAAAAAGAAATCACATTTAAATAGCTTTAAGTGTTTTTACATACAGAAGTCAGTATTCACTCATTCACACACATCCATTCAGAGGCTGACATGCAAGGTGCCACCAGATAACTGTCATTTGGCCATTGAATAAACATATTTTTTATTTTAACATTAAAAAAACATTTTAGAAACGACCAGCTATTAATGAGTCAATTATATATTTCTGAATCCTTCTTCTCCCGACAGATCGAGTCGGAGATGAAGGGCTGTCTGGATTTCCTCCGCTGCGTCTACAACGTGTTCGGATTCTCCTTCCAGCTGCACCTGTCCACGCGCCCAGAGAAATATCTGGGAGACATCGCTGTGTGGAACCAGGCGGAGAAGGTAAACTGCATCGGGAAGTGTGAATTAGGCTGGGAAAATTAACTTAAAATTAGATGAGAGACCGCTTTCACACTTTAAATTCTCATTTGTCATGTCTTTCTGTACCTCCTTTTTCATATTTTGTATATTTGTATGGCTTGGAAACATTTCTTTATAATGTTTTTTTAATATATTTTCCAAATTAGCTCTTTATTTGCTCCTTTTCCACAACTAAATTCCTCATACTGTTTGTATGTACGCACCATTATACACCAAAGAAAATTCCTTGTATGTGTAAACCTGATTCTGATTCTGATTCGGTGGCACATGTTATAAAATGCCGGGACATTAGTTTTAATAAAATCATTAAAATGTTAAATTGGATACAGCACGGCTTATCATACAGTGGCTCATACAGGAATTTGTATTTCATTTGACCAGTGGAGAGCCGTGACTTTTATACCTAG
>NW_011361445.1:2224-5353 GCF_000735185.1 Notothenia coriiceps
CCACCCCTTCCCTCGAGTAATTACGTCACAGCGTATACTTCAGCGGAATATCAAAACAACAGCCCGGGGTGCAAAACGCATCAATGACAGCGACCCTCTACCACACAGAACAACACCATTTATATAAACACCTATCATGACAGGGCACCCACAGACAAGTAACAATTCAAAATGAATGAAGTCGGCACGGCGGCCCACATTGAAAATGACTTAGGCCTACCTTCTGATGATCAAATCATTTAAACACAAAGTCCATCCTCCTGTCCTTTTGGATGAAGCACTTGGGGGTCATTCAGCTGATCCTTTGTCCCTCCAGTTTATCATTGTAACTCAATCTCGAAAATGACTCGGTTAATAATTTCGCAACGATGTCATCACTACTTCGATTCGAAAATAATAAAAGTAGGGTAGACATGTGGATATTATCCGGCTGAGCAAAACGTGCATTTATCAAACAGGTTCGTTTTCCACAGACCTTATTTCCAGCTATTTTTTTAATGTTTTCAAATATTATTTTTTAGAATAAAGGGCCGTCAGGGAATTTGACAAAACTAAGAAGAGATAAGTTCTTGCCTTTTTTGTTCAACAAATTTAAGCTCCATTTCATTTTAAGAAATGGTTGAATAGTTTTTTAGTCACTCTCAGGTCTGACAGACATTACTGATTTGTACAAGATAATGCTCCGTATAATACAGCAAAACGTTGGAGGCACTTTAAATAAATGAAGAAATGGCTTGCTCTGGGGGTCTCTCAGACCAAGCCAAGTGTCTCTCCTAAAGTCTTAGCTATCATGCTCAGCAATCTTTCTCATGTTATGTTCTTTTTTGGTCATTTCGTGCCAGTCATCCAGCATCTTGCTCATATTTTCCTTCTGCTCCACCTCCTGTTTGTGGGCATCTTGCATGAGTAATGATCTGCATTTTGGATCGGTATTAAGTCTGACCTGTTGTCACGTTTTGTACCATTATTGTTAGGACTTTTTTTATAATAGAATATAAACTCAAAGAATATCTAGTTGTTATTCCAACTGAGTGGGTGAACAATAGGAGGTTAAAGGCTCCAGTAGTGGTATCAGATCTGTGAGTGTGGGAGGCGTGTTGTCAATAAAAGGCAAGCTTTTTGTTTCACTTGATTGTAATTGTTTATTTTGCACAGTTGGAAATTGCTTGAGGGCTTCACTTAAAAAGTGAAAGGGCAGTGGGTCGTGCAAACTGAACTGCAGTTTGACTTGGCTTGCTTCACAGAGTTTTCCTTTTATTCTCTTGTGTTGTAAGTATATATTAAATGCATGCCTCGTGTGTTTTGACAGCAACTGGAGAACAGCCTGAATGAGTTTGGGGAGCCATGGAAACTGAACCCTGGAGACGGAGCTTTTTATGGACCTAAGGTCAGGAAAACGTAACAATTCTTGCTAAATACAAAATGAATTGGATCTTGAGGGACTGTAAAGTGTGATTGTGTATTCCTTTCTTCTGCAGATTGACATTAAGATCAAAGATGCGATTGGACGTTACCATCAGTGTGCGACCATTCAACTGGACTTCCAGCTGCCAATCCGCCTCAACCTGACCTTTGTGGGGTGAGTCAGCTGACGAAAACATGCTGCGTCCGTGTGCTTTACTGCACTCAGGGTTACATGTTAGTCCCTTCATGAATAACAAGGCTTATGCAGGTCATGTGTTTAAGAGCTAAAGAGTCCTATAGAAATATATAAGAACTCATTGAGCAGGCAATTCGTTTTCTTTCTATTCAAATGATTCAACATTAAACCAGCCACTTCATACAGACATACTTCATACTAACACAGTTTAATTGGTTGGGCAGAGAGCTTACAGAGGAAACAGCTGTTGATTGAGTTATCCAATCACATTGGCCCCGGTTAAAGAATATCAAGGCAATTTAACTATAAACGTTACTATAAACAAGCTCCAAAACAAATAAAAACAATTAGAACTATTTTCAAGTCTTGAAGTGCATCTACCATGCTATTTTTAGGCAATAGCATAGGTCTAAAAAAATTGATAAAAAATAAAAAAGGAGGGGGCTGAGCTCATGCGGGACCCGGCAGCTACTGTCTAAACTAAATACTGCCGTGATGAAACGCCATATCATGGATTATCAAGGATTATCTCTGAAACAGTATGGAGCTCAAAGGCTTTCTCTCTTGCCGGTTATACCACAAGGTGAGTTCCTTTTTATTTCCTGCTTCTTCACACACATGCTCTCCAGTACAGGTTAGCTCTGAGTGTTAGCGATGCTAATGTAAACACCGACCATATTACGTCCTAAACAGTCGGGCATTGTTTCTGATAGCAACGTTTCTGATAGGGCCGTGGGTCCACATTTCAGATATTACATCATATCGGACACGAATCTGGATCAGCTCCGTTGTAGCCCCGTTTTTAGAGATTTGGGTACGGAGGAAAAGAGAGAGGGTTTTATTTTCTGATGCTGCGTGAGTTCCCCGACACACCGGGGACACATCTTTATGTATAAAAGACATCACAAAGTGCATTTTACATGATAGGTCCCCTTTAAGATAGTAATGATAAGAAGAAACCCAAAGGGGCCAACACAATAAACATTACCAAAAATGAAAAGAAAGAAAAAACTAATGTTTTACACGTACACATACAAATCGTAATAATATTGCCATAACATCATTTTTTAAAGATGAACCAAAAAACTCAATATTTTTTTATCAGCACCTCAAGAAAACCCACTTGTTAACCCAGCATGTAAAAGTATGCACATACAATCAAATATACAGCAGGTAGTAAGTACAGTTTAAAGTACCATTTGCTTGTTTTGTGTATATCGCATATGTACCTTTTTCTTTACTTTGGAGAAAACAATTACACATTTCGAGTCAATTCAATGTAAACTCATGTAGGTCTAAACAGCCTGTGTTCAATACTTGTGAGATATCTCGAGAGATTGTGGAAATAAAGTGATTTTTTTGTGACATCTCTCCCTGACTAAATGTCTTTCAGGACGGACGGAGACGATAAAGCCCGACCGGTCATCATCCATCGGGCCATCTTAGGCTCGGTGGAGCGGATGATCGCCATCCTCACTGAGAACTACGCAGGGAAATGGTGAGGGGCTTCCCATCTGTTCTATAGAATG
>NW_011361446.1:0-2233 GCF_000735185.1 Notothenia coriiceps
ACACGCCTGTTATCTAACCGACAGGTCCGCACGCACTCTCCAGCTGAAACTCTCATTTTATTAATTTAAGCATTTTTCTTATTAATGTATGCAGACAATCACACAATCTATGTGATGTTTGGATTTACCGTGCCTCTCAATTGCACGTGACAGGTTGGCAAGGTCGGTGAATCCTGAAGTTGCCCAAGGATTGTTCAGGGAGCATGAATCCTTGTCAAAAAGAAGACATGGCCAGCAAAATAGACGCTGAAGTTTAGCGCTTCCAGTTAGCCACTCCGTGCGGACATGATTGTCCTCATTGAACGTCCGATTCGCTCCCTTTTTCCTCTGTGTACACAGCTCGAGTGCGGGCATTGGCCTGTCATCTGATTTAATTTTTAGTTGCTGCTGTAGCGGAAGTTTAGTAAAGTTATGTTTGATTAAGTACGCCAAATCTCCACCCTCCATAATGCTTCATTTGCTTGATAATTTCTAACGGCGGTGATGACAGTTACAGTATTGAAAATGATGTTGATGTGATTTGATTGGATGGCAGTGTCCAATCAAATCGCCTGGCTTCCCTTGGCCTCCGGGAGAAAACGCCACTGCTACCAAGCACACAAGGCCTGTGATGGAAAGGTTAAAGCGCTGGTTGTGCCATACCGCAGAGGGTACATAAATATGTCTATCCAATCAACTGCATACAAAACTGAAGGTAAGTGGTAGTGTAAGAATGTGAAAATTGGAAAAGGTTCTAAAAATAATGGAAAAATATTTCTCAGATTTTATTTGCAAAGCCTCTTTAAAAAAAAAACTGTATGGCTCCAGCACAAAACAATTACAGACTCTGTTTCATGTCTGATTGTGTTTCAATTATAACATTTATTTGTACTTACTATCTGAAACTTTACCAGCAACATTCTGCCATTCACCAATAATAAATACTGCGGGTTTGAGTTGCACAATTCACTGGGACTGAGTGCCTTACAGTCACATCGTGGTAATGACAGGACAAACAGAGAAGGAGAGTTTGATGTCAAGTGCTTTGCATCTCACTGAACGGAACCACCATCCTGAAAGCAAAAGCTGAAGTGTCACTCTTGCTTCTTTGTGTGTACATGCTCAGACATGACAAATACAAAGCAGTCTGACGTGAGCAACCCAAATAGGTAACTAGCACTATTTTGTGGAATTGATGATATCATTAATAACTCACTGCTCTAAACTCAGTTGAAAATAATGTAAATAAAATAGTATTAACATATGTAATTGTCATTTATTTAGCACATTGAAATGAACACAATTCAATGTACGCTTACATCTCCAGGGTTAAGGTTAGCCGTTTAAGTTCCAACACGATTAAGAAAAAACATGGTGACCGATTCTTAACTTTACCAAAGCCCTCTCCAACGCAGAGCAGTACTGTGAGGAACAGCTGCATTGTTGTAGCAGAGAAATGCCCACAGGGACATCAAACAATCACATATTTGCCAGTGTATGCAGCACAACAACAGGTATCTGACTGATATATCTAGCGTTTTGCAATCATTTCGCACTCCTGAGCTGCCTCCATTCACCCAACTCTTCCATGTTATTGATTGCTGCTGCTGGGGCCTACTGCTGCACAGGGGCGGACTGGGGGTAAAAAGTGGCCCGGGGATTAATTGACAGACAGGCCCACTTAATGCGCGGCATGTACCGGCCGGCCGGTGACGAAAGTATGTTACTTAACAAAAAACCCTGCATTTTATGTTATTTTGGACAATTATTCATATAGTAATCACATTACCTGAGCCCTTGAGTTGCCTAGAGCAAAATAGTTACAGCATATATTTAGTGATTTTAATGTTAACAAATCATTGATGCAATAACATTTTTGACCCAATTGGCCTGACTTGACACATGGAATAAAACATGGGCGTAGGAAGCATCCTCAAAATGGGAGAGACAATTTAACAGGGGGTGTGGGCAGGTGGCGGACCTCACCTCCTCTAGGGGGGTCCGGGGGCAAGCTCCCCCCGGGAAGATTTTTTTTTAAATGTTGAAGTTAAATGCATCAATCTGGTGCGCGTTGAGAGCAAAATTAGGGACTAAATCTATGGCAGTCAGTAGGGGCTTGGACTGTGAGCCGTAGGGTCGCCGGTTCAAGTCCCCGACCAGACCTACATTTGGAGTGTGGACTTCTACTTGGAGAGGTCCCAGTTCACCTCCTGCCCTGCCGTGGTGCCATTAAGCAAGGCACCGGACATCCCTC
>NW_011361447.1:0-3041 GCF_000735185.1 Notothenia coriiceps
ATTCTGCTGCTTTTCCAAGCCTTTTTACTTTATTTTCTTCTCTTATCAGACATTAAAGCCCCCAGTGTTCATGTATCATTTTAAATCTAAATTCTTCACTTTCTTCTTACACATTACATTTCAGCATAGCAGTTTAGCGTCAGCTTTTCAGCATAAAGCATTCCCACTAGCAATTTCTTCAGGAATTGCGTTCTCTAGTTATAAGTTACTGTACACTTTTGAATAATGTAGTTAATCTACTATAATTAGTTTGTTTAATATCGAATCATATCAATTTGTTTTAAAGCTCAATAAATAACAAAAAAGACCTTTGACCGGCACTTTTCTAATTTGTCCGGAAGATTTAAACTTTAACGAACATTTTGACCGGCAAAAAAATATTCTAACGGGAACTGGTGTGTGTGTGTGTGACGCATGTCTGCAATTTTGGCCCCTCCAAAAAAATGGAAGAGGGACTGTGCCAAGCTTCAAACGAGAGGGTCTGTTCTTTGTTCTATGCCATAGTGTTTGCACTGGAAGCTTTTTTATGAAAAGTCTCTCTATGACTCAAGAGCTCTCACTCTGCTCTGAGCCTCCATCCTCTTCAATTTATTCCAGGGTAGACTGACGGCACTCCACTTGATCAAGGGATTCAAATCGGAACAAAAAAAAGAAATCAAAGAAATTAAAATTCTATTAATAACTTCAAACTAAGTCATCAGCAAATGCCACTTTACTAGTTGCGCACCTCCGGGTGGAAGTGCGAGATATGAAAGCTGCGTCTTTGTTGTTGAGAGATACAGAGAGAGACATTTAGACATAGAGGGACGCACATGAGGAGGGGGCACTGCTGCCGCTCCCCTCAGCCAATGCTTTTAGTGAGTGTGCTATAATTTTCTAAAAAACAGGAAGAGTGACTGCATCAAGCTTCAAACAGCAGACCTGCACTTTGATCTCTATCTTTTTATGAAAATACTTCTTTATCTGTGTTGTAAGAGTTTCCAATCTGTCTTCTGCCTTTATAAAACATTTAAATCAATATGGAAATACCTTCAGATTCAACGTTTTAAAGTGCAAATTTACATGTTATGCTGCGTAATTAGAAATGTGCTCATTTGCATATTTGCTTGAGGCACTAAAAATTAAAAGTGCCTGAATGTGGTGAACCCAAAAGTTTCAGAGAACAGGAATTTAGGTATTTGCAAATCAGGGATCAAGGAATGCTAGCAATGGGGATAGACATAAAGGAATGGCTGAAGGTTAAATAATATTGTTTTATAGTCTTATAAAAGCCAGGGACTGGGAGTGCTACTATGTTCTTTACCGTTTATAAAATTGCATATGATTCGCTTTTGTTTTACAATGCAAAGAAAAACACCACTGGATGTATCATGATTCCCAGTGAACAACTTAAACTATCTAATAAGAACCTAACAATACTATTCCCAACATATTAAGAGGAGCATTAACCCTCAGAGATATTGGAACAATGGATCCTATCATTTTCTTTTGTTCTTTCCTTGAACAGAATAAATATCTCTACATCAAGGTAACTGAATGCTACGGAGCCCCCTAGGGGTCATGGAGAAGAAAAAAAAAATGATTGGAAAAAAAATAAATAATAATTGTTTTGCGAGATATCGCAATACTTTTGCGAGGTCTCGCAAAACTTTTCATTTAGCTCAATGTACTTCCTGGTCAGTTCGGCTGCCACGGCAACACAGAAACCACAACAATGGAGCGGTTAATCGATTTTACTTTGAGCTTGGCCTTAAATATAAAGATATAACATCAGTGCTTGGCAATGGGCACGGGTTTCACATAAGCAAAAGACACCTCAAGAGAACACTCAGAGCGAGGGGACATGCACGTCCCTCTAAGCTGAGTTATTGACAGATTTGAATTTCGCGGATCAATAAGTAGACAACGAGCTACAGAGTCGTTTTTATCAGAACAGTTCGATACGCGCCTTCATCCGAGCTAAACATCAAGAATTGGTCACAATCTGCAGCTTGAGGAGGGAGAGGAGTGCTTAGGGACCGTCTACAAACTGCAACGGGGTTTTGCGAGATCTCGCAAAAGTATTGTGAGATCTCGCAAAGGGGTTTTGCGAGATCTCACAAAACATTTTTTTTTTCTTCTCCATGTCCCCTAGGGGGCTCCGTAGAATGCCTTTTGTCTGAAAGGTGAACCATTCTTTTTTTTTTTTATGCACAGCATTTATTTTCAAACTTAGTCCTCTCTAAAATATAGCAATACACTATAATTTGGGGGGAGGGAGGGCTCTAATATTCATCAGTCCATAGTATCAGAATAACATGCATTTCTGTAGCTGTTAGAGTTAAAGTGGACCTATCATGCTATATCTGAAAAATATATTGTAGGGCCATACCTATATAAAACATGTCTGTGAAGTTTTTTTTCAAAATACCAAACAGATCATGCATTTTAGCCATGCCTCATTTCGCTCTATTTGCTCTTTTTCAGCCCTGTTTTTGCAAGGGCTGATTCTGTGACGTAGCTTTAATGCACATGAGTTGCAGCTGACCACGCCCCCCTGCAGGAGAGGGAGATCAGCTGTTGGGCTCTCAGAAGAGAGGGAGGAAAAGAGAGGCTCCGTCCTCCGTGTATTATTCTTATATTATTATATAGAGTCGTTATTCATTTGTTTTAAAGCTCAATAAATAACAAAGAAGACCTTTGACCGGCACTTTTCTAATTTTGTCCGGAAGATTTAAACTTTACCGGACATGTTGACCGGCGAAAACAAATCTAGTTCATAAACATGTCCGTGGTGAAATGTTTAGAACACACAAGCAGAAATCTGCCAGTCTTCTGCCACAGATTATTGTCTTTTTCCAGGGATGGCATTGCATGCAGTCCCTTGTCCCGATTATTGCAGCCAACAACAGCACAACGTTTAACTCCCAGACATCCTGGCAAGAGCAGGCAAAAACACAGATGTGACTGGGGGAGATTTAGCTTTCCGACAGCCTATATGCAAATGAGAGATTGGGCAATGGCCGTGGCCGTGGCCCATCACTCATCCCCCTGATAGGTGG
>NW_011361448.1:0-6351 GCF_000735185.1 Notothenia coriiceps
CTAAATAGAGAGGTCAAATTTCACTGTGTTATATTTAGGAGGTTTCCATTTGATTCCTCAGTTACTTTTCTAAATGTGTTTATTATTAATGTTAGTGTGAAGTGCATACTGTGTTTCATTCATAACTGTTAATAATTAGACCTCTTAGCTTCTGATTGCTTTGTCATGTTGTTGCCGCCGTCTGCTTGTAGTATTCTAAAACTCTCGCCCGAACAGGGACTTGAACCCTGGACCCTCAGATTAAAAGTCTGATGCTCTACCGACTGAGCTATCCGGGCTCTGAATTTGGTACAATCATGGTTAGATTATAAAAATAATGATAATAAATAAATACAAATCTCACTGAGCGTCCTGACTAAGGAGGAATTCTGGGCCACAGTGAGGCTGTAAAAACCTGTCAGTGCATTCTTTATAGTGCCAGTGTTGTTAGGAGACGCAGATTGTGTTAAGTCTATCACTGGCCTGTAACATGATGGGATATGTACCAGAATGCACCGGGTAGAAGAAATGGAGGGATAAATGTTGATTTCTACACCGATAAATATATTTTGTATATATATATTGTAAAAAAACAAAACAATGCCTAACACCTCATCTAAGGGATGGATCTATGCAACATATGGACACTCTGGAGGTACATTTAGTCAATTTCTCTGAGTAAATTAGATCCATAAAAACTGCATTTCTAGCTAATCATTTATAAAGTAGTGATGTGTTTGTGTAAGTTTTGTTTCTGAGTTAAGGCTGTGTTTTCTGTCTGCAGCCTTCATATCGTCACCAGGCGGCTCTTCCTTCTCTTAAAGATATCGAACTACTATTCATGAAGCACTGCAACAAGGTGAGATCCTCTGCTGAACTCCAGACCTGAGCGTGGTTAAAGGAAGCACCATCTAAAAAAACTCCAATATGTTATTTCCATGGCCTTCATCAAAATATGTCAACTTGAGCTACTGTCTCTCAAAACTAAAACAGCAATGAAGTCTCAATCCTGTGATGTCATCGAGGAGGAGGTCTAAGATCTTTCTATTGCAGTGTTCTCAATTATGAAACATAACCTTTTCCAATATACTCTCAAGTGTCATCTCTAACATATTTAAGAGTTTGATGTCTATGGGTAGATTCCAAACGTTATACTGGATGACATCACACATTTGAGTTTTAGCGCTCTAGTTTGGGGGATTTTAGAGATATTGTTAAAGTTTAACCTATGTTTTTGCACTTAGACCATGAACACCATAAACGTAGCGTTTATACAAAATGGAGGATTAACATAGTTCCCCTTTTAGAAACATCTACAAATGTGTCTACTTTAAAGGTACCACAGTGTGTTTTCAACTTTGTAAACCCCATTTGTTCCCTGACAGTTTAGAATATAGCAATGATGTATTCAAATGTTTTTTCTGAGCTCCTTGGCACAGATGTGGTGTGGTAAGCCATTCTGCCACTTACGGCAGTTAATACTAGCTCAGCTGTAAAGAGCTGTATGTTTTGATGATCTCTGTGTGTGTTTTACTGAGCCTTATGTTTTGTGTTGTGATTGTTGCTTTGTGTCACCAGAAACGCGTTTGCAAACCATTGCACCTGTACAGGCTGCTGACGGAGGCCATACAGGGAGGAGGTCAGTGGCTTTGTGACTGTGTTACACGTCAACACTGATGTTGTTCTTGTTTGAAAGAAGAATTCCATTACATTTCATTTATCTGAAGTATGTATACAAAGCAACTTACAATAAGTGCAACCAACCATGGAGACACTCCATCAAAGAAAGAATGAATCCTGCATGTACATTAGTTAAAAATAAAGCTAACTTCTTTAATTTTAAAGACAAAACAAACTGGTGTTCTTGTTGAGGGGAACCTGGAACCCAGAGGTTGTTGGTTTGCTGCAGTCAGTTCCTCTTGGTATTCTACTGAGCTCAGAATAAAGCTGTATTTCATAACATGCCTTTTCAAATCTCTATTTCGAGATCTGCTCTGTGTTTGTCATATGCTCCATTACCATGGAGTGGTCCTTATAGTCATTGTTCCCAGGCTCTCTTTGCCAATGCTACTACAAAATGTATGAAAGCAAAACATGCTAGTAATATGGACAGAGTAACATTTATAAATGTGTATCTATCGGAAATATAAAAAATGATAAAACGTATGTACAGTATACTGCAGTGTGTGCAGATATAAACAGGTAGTAGAAGAAGTATAAAGGTAAAGTGCACCAGTGCAGTATGATCTTTTTACAATTTTCTTGTGTTTCATGCAACGTTTTTGACTTTTTGAGATGTCTCAATAAGGGCCTCCCTGCATATTTGACATGACTCCAATCCTAAATTCGCTTGCACTACAACGCAGCTTCATTAAAAAATAAGGACCTGTTCTCGCTTCGTTCCAGCAAGATGAGCTTCCTGGTGTCTTCAATCTGTGAGGCTCGTACACCAAAGTCCTGGATTGAATCCCACTTAAACATGGCCCAGTTTGCAGCCAGGCTATAAGAAGAATCACAATCACCCCCAGCAGTGGTAGAGGACTTGAGACCACTAAACAATAGCAAGGTTTTATTCTTTGTTATAGATTTGGGCTATCACAGCCTGGATAGCTCAGTCGGTAGAGCACAGACTTTTAATCTGAGGGTCCAGGGTTCAAGTCCCTGTTCAGGCGAGACTTGTTTTAAATTGCAGACACTCCATCAGGCTTCCTCTTCAAAGTTAGATAGGAACCAATAGCTTTCCTTCTAGTTGCCATCATAATCCAGCTCCATAACGTCTTCCACAGCCAGATCAGATCATCACTGTGTAGTGTATCCATCTAGCTGTAGTGAAGTTAGAGGTAAAATAATACAATTCTCCTCTTCTGATAATGTTCTGTCATTTTCTACGACATGTTAACATGGAGTATGGAAGAGGATTGAGGCCTCAGTCTAAATTCTGCTGTAAAAGCTACTGGTAGGAAGAATAGATAGAATAGAAAGCCTTTATTGTCATTATACAAACATACTGTATACAATGAGATTTTGTAGTGCATCCCTGTCACAGTGCAAACAGATGAACAATCAAAACACATGGTCAAAACAGAGACGGCCAGCTAACCAATCAGAGCAGATCTGAACTTATGGCACGGCAGGAAGGAGGATGTACAGCACAGTAACAAGAGAAAGATTGAAAATAGGTCTATTTGTGTCTTTTACTTAATTTGTATAATGACTGAACAACTATGAAGCACACTGGCATGGGTTTGGCTCCACTGGGATCCACTCCTACTGTACCTCTACTGAGACCTGCTAGTTGAGAGTCATTAACATAACAACATTCATATTCAAGAATGAATAATTGTGCAAATATATAGAGAAATATCTAAATAAAATATTGTTAGCATTTCAATATATATATTTCAATATATATATGTATATATATATTTTAAACACACCCATACATATATATATAAAATAAATATATATATATACCGGTATATATATATATTTTTTTTTTTCTTCTCTTATTTCATATACTATTTGCATTTAAATACATTTTATATAACATTTTTCAAACGTTTATTTGTCTTTGATCTTTCTAAGAGCAATAAGGAAATCCACATTTTAATTATACCTCTGTATAATATCACATTTCTTTTTTTTGTTTAAGAAATTATTTTGTGCCACTCCAAACAGCCCAGCCTGCAACTTTCTCTGATGACTTGTCTCACTCTCATTAACACACTGTTTATACTTGTGTGTACTGAATGCATGTGCTAATGCCCTCTGTGCTCTCTGTCTCAGTGTTGGCTGGCAGTGAGAAGTACCTGGCTCTGGAACACTGCAAGAGCCTGGTGGTCCTCACGGATGTATCCTTATCGGTCATTTCTATCTATATCTCTGTCATATCTGTTAGTTTGTTAGTATTAGTGAAGAGAGTTTTTATAGAGGTGTCGTTTTTGACCCTCGTGGAGATTTATAGTGTGATATTTTCTTTGATGTAAATCACTGCCATGAGAGCCAGGATAGTTAGTAAATAACTCTTCATTCAGGACCCTCAGTGAGTTCAGCAACATAAGCTGAATGGGTCCTGCTTCTCTCTGGATCCTTAGGTTTGATACTTTTACCTTACATTATTTCTTAATACAATGTAGATGTCAACTTCAGAGAAAAGAGCATGTGGGAAACACTAAAATAGAGTTGAGATCAGAAAGATCTGTAGACTATAGCACAGTAGAAACATTTGTTTCCTCTATCACAATGTATAATACCCCTTCCAGAGCCTGGATATCTCAGTCGGTAGAGCATCAGACTTTTAATCTGAGGGTCCAGGGTTCAAGTCCCTGTTTGGGCGAGACAAGTTTTAAATACTACAAACAAGAGCAAAACACTTGACAGCTAAATTGTGAGTTAAATCAAATACAAAATGATAGATATTTCACACTGAGTGAAGTCATCATGTTGTCACTGTCAAGCATTGTTTGTGTTTCCTTGACTTGACTTGACTTTAGGTTCAAGGCAACGCTAATTTGGAGTGGTCAGAGTTCAAGAGTCTGTGGGACAAAATCAGGAGGTGGACGGTGAGATCATCAACACACACACACACACACACACACACACACACACACACACACACACACACACACACACACACACACACACACACACACACACACATACATCACAGTCCTGTCACAGATGTGCTCTATGACTTAATGTTGATGACAGTTCACATCACTTGTCTATTTACTCTAACATGTAATGGTTAAAGGAGATGTCTTCCACAGGCTGATTTGAAGAATCCTTCCTTAAATCACTGTGGGGGTTCTTTCTTTTCTTATCCCTCTCTTTCTTTATTTGTACACTGAGTCCTTTGTGGTGCAGTGTATTTCAGCACTGCCATTTTAAATGTAAAAGTATCATGCTGGATAAAAACATAAAACCATCAAGGTGTTGTTTATCATGAAAAACAACATGTTTTATCAGAAGATCAAATCTTTGGAACAGGAGCTGGGTCGATCATTTGCATGATGCTATCAGAATGATGATAATAATGTTGTGACAGACATGATGTTATTCACTTGCTTTCCATCTGACCTCAGGATATCTTCCTGGTGTTTGGCAAGAACAAAACAAATCGTCTGGAGTACCAGGAGGTGGCCCCCGCTCTCAAGGCAGCAGGTGGGACTCACAGCAAATCAAAGAAATCAATAAAAGTGTATTTACCTTAGCACTTCCCTCAGCTGCATCTATCAGTCCATGTGTAAGCCGTGCAGCTGTTTAATATTCAGGCTCCACACCTGACCAGCAGAGGGAGACAAACCCCCTCTAACTGCTCAGCATCATTACTGTACATCATTCATATATACTCTGACTACATTCAACGCCTTCATAAAATTACATTTTCCATTATATTATCAGAATACATTTATTTGTATTTTCATTTTAGACTGACTTCTACTTCTATTCCTCCACATATCTGATAAATAGTTCATTATAGTCCACTACATTTATCAGCTTTAGTTCCGATTAAAATTGCACATAGAAATTTGAGTTTTTACAACAATACATGGTTAAAAATGTAATTATTATATATTCACATGGAAAGTAATGTTATAGTAATTAAAATAACAATAATAATCTCATTATAGTGTTTGATACGGTAGCATTAAAAAATGATACTTGAAATACTTTTATATTTGTAATACTTACATTTACTTGAGTAACATTTGTAATCTTTCTTCCACCTCAACCTTTTCGTATGTGGATTGAAATATATATTTAAACCCAGGCATACTGAACATATGAATGTTAATAAAGTGATGTTCTGTGAGCGCTGCAGGCATCCAGGTGGACGACCTGATCATGCAGCTGGTTGGCCTCAGGTACACGGAGCCCGACATGACCATCAGCTACCCCGGCTTCCTGTTCCTGCTGATGAAGCTGGAGACCATGATCCGTAAGGGGGGTGGGGGGGGAAATATGATGTTTCAAACACTTTAACACTTGAAGTAAATGATCCAGAATAATCCAACCTGTCCTTCTGCTGATCACTGCCAACATGCCCAGATGTCCCCAGTAGAGAGGGAGTTTTCACAGCAGTGATGTGACGCCAACATATCTCACGCTGGCAAAAACATAATGGAGTCATAAGGAAGGCATAACAAATCATCTGATAATGCTTAAACGTAGAAATATAAAAATGAATAAATAGAGGATAGCACCTCCAAATCTGAGCCATGGTTCTCAGCAGGAAACCGATGGACTGTCCACTCCAAGTAGGGAATGAGTCCTTACCCCAAGTGAAGGAGTTCAAGTATCTCGGGGTCTTGTTCTCGAGTGAGGGAACAATGGAGCGTGAGATGGGTCGGAGAATCGGAGCAGCGGGAG
>NW_011361449.1:0-8586 GCF_000735185.1 Notothenia coriiceps
ATCAGATATCTCACCATGACTCGCGCATGCATGCACGTGCACGGTTGTGGCATGACCACCAAAACAGAAAGATATGGATACAAGATGTGAGCAAATGTATTTAGTATCCTATCCATGTGAGCATGATTTAAGGTGGGGGGAAGATATATTTTTTTAAATGTTGAAGTTAAAAGCATCAATCTGGTGCACTTTGAGAGCAACATTAGGAGATCTATGGATACATCTCTCAACACTCATATGAAACAGAACAGTAAGCAGATTTCATTTTTCTTTATGGATATTTTACAAATCACTCCCCTTTCAAACTGTATTCTCTGTTTACTTTATTCTCTTATTTTTCTATAACTATAATGATCATATAAAGATGTGCCTTTACCTCGCTGGTTGTAGAAAAAGCTTCTTATATTTGTTAGCATAGCTAGCTAACCAGATGCTAATACGACGAGACATATACCACGTGATGATAACGTTAGGCTTGTGTTGTGTTCAAGGAGCCTGACCTTGGCCAGGAAAAACAGGCACTCGCTTGTTTAATTATTTTGCGGTCTTGATTTCTGTTTTTTTTCTTTTTTGCGTGTGTTACCTTGAGGGCCGTATCTAATTGTCTCACGGGCCGTATACGGCCCGGGGGCCGGAGGTTCCCCACCCCTGCTCTAGAAGCACTCATTCCTGCCTCTGTCCATTACGCTGCTCAACACTCACATGTGATGTAATACTCATGTTGGCCATGAGGGTTGTGCAATAGGTCGCCTGCATCAGTAGGTGCGTCTGTGTATTGTGTATGTGCAAACGGTGTATGAGTGATGATATGTGTATGTATTTTAATGTTTACTATGTTTGTATATGTACATGTATGTGGAACTGCAGGATGGAGTCCAGAACACATTTCCTTACGGGAACAATAACGTATATCGAATAGTATTGTACTGTGCTTGTATAAAAAAAAAAGTAGTGTGACTCACATAAACATGCGGGTGGATGATGTTGGTTCTGCTAATAGGACTGCCAACCTGTGAAATAGTAGGGGAGAAAAACATCAAACTCCACTGCAATTTGTCATTAACGCTAAAGGTGAAAAACTGTTTCTGAGTGGTGCTCACAGTGTTGGAGGAGCTGTTTCTGTCCGGAGCGGCATAACGGAAGAACACGCCCACTTTGTCCACGGACACCGGCTTCACCTGCTCCCACCCACACACCCGCACCACCAGCTGGTGAAGCTTCAGCTCATGAGTTTGTCTGCAGAGGGCATAATCACATTTTCACTCACTCATTAATACTAGATACAGTTTTATATGAAAAGAGTAGCAAGCCAAAGCACAGCATAGCACGGAACAACAATTACACCTAACATCAACCCACCATTCAGGGTCTATGTAGTGTTTAAGTGTCATTACTCTAACAGGTAACATCTACACACATGTGCAGAGGATAACATTTTAAACACACATAATTACATAGATCATTTCTTTTCATAACCTGGGATTAATTTAAGTCATATTGACTTTGATAACATGAAATTCAAAGAGAAGTCTGAAAGCATAAAGAAACTTTATACCAAAGAGTGACAGTATGCACATTATTGATGCATACCATCAATTCATAGCAACATTTCAGACAGCCTGTCAAGACAGTTAAATGTCCAAACCAATCAACAGTTTGATAAAAAAAGTTCATGTTTGGTTAATAAAATGTACTGTGAATCAGAGGTGTACCTGTGGCGGAGTTTCTCACGGGCTTCGAACTCAAAGGGGACCTCCTCCCCAGGCAGCACCTCCCTCCACTGGCTCACATTGTGGGTGTCATCAGTTCCCGGGCCGTGAACGTCTGAGATGGAGTCTGCACTGCTGCTGTGAGACAGCGCCACCCTGTAGAAATGTGGAGAGCTTTACAAGGAGACATTGTTCTGAGATCCACCCTGAAGTTGAAACTGTGTGCTGTGGAGAACCCTGTCACTTACACAATGTAAACATTAATAATTGCCCTAACAATATGATGTCATATTTGGCTTCATATTGTCACAAATGCTTTTTAACCGGTTACATTGGCAACACACTTTACCTCACATTGACTATATACAGTATTGATTGTCCTTCCTCCTTATCTTCCAACCATTTGGACGCAGACTTGCATTTCCCCATAACGATGTTGTTTAACAACCGGCGTAAACGGACCTTTGCGCACTATCAAGCAGTGAGCGTGCGATGTCCTGTTCAGATGACGTCAAACCCAATGGGATGCCATAAATAAACTACACAGAATCACACTACACACCTACGCAATGATTACATTCAGGCAGACTGTAGAATACAACCTCTTTGGACAATTTATATACTCATTGAAAACAAGCTACAAAATGTAAAACCTTGGAAAATGCCGTTTAATACTTTTTAAGACCCCGCGGACACCATGTATAAGAATATTTTGGATCAGGGGTGTCAAACTCATTTGAGTGCAGGTTCCACAGACAGTCAAATCTGATCTCAAGTGGGCCAGACCAGTAAAATCATAGCAAAATAACCCATAAATAACCACAACTCCAAATTGTTCCCTTTGTTTTGAGGCAAACAATTACATTCTGGAATTGTTCACATTTAATGAACTATCTTTTTACAAATTGAATTATTTAAAATTAATTTTCACATCTGTGTAATCCTTAACCACCGGAACTGAAACGCTACACCATACAAACTAAAGTAGGATCTATTAAAGAAGAAGGTTATCCGCCTGCCTCGTAAATGTACAACCTTTATACATACAAATACATACAATTTGTGAAAATTGCAGTTAAGATCTTCTCTACAATTTTTTCCTATCCGCAGGCCGATTTGTACCCTCTGGCGGGCCGTTTGTTTGACACACCTGTTCTAGACAGAAGCACCCAGGTCCAAGTGAGTGCACCTTGAGTTTGATCCTGGGATACTTGTTCTGATCTGCTGAGCATTCATTCATGTCCAGTTATTAGCACGTGGAGATGGTTATGGCTGCTCATACCTTGTAGGAGTGGTAGTCAGAGTGGCGAACCACATGGTACATCCCGTGTGGTTTCGCAGAGCGTAGGGCACAAACGGCTGCCTCCTCTTGGACAGCTTCACATCAGCTGAAAGACAAAAGAAACCCATCAGCCCGGGTCAGGATTCAGTGCTGACTGAAGAAGAGTATGGTCGATGCCAACAGCCATGCACTACTCTTCTTTAACTGTGAGATCAAGCAGACAAGACACAGGTGCATTGGAGTGCTTCCCTTTAAGGGCTCTCCACTTATTTTACACATAGGGATCAACTGAGGGAGCATTACACTAAGGATTAAACATCATCCTTCAAAAAGGTATTGATTTATCAAAAGTAACATAACAATGTGCGACACGAAAGAAATGCCACTATCGTCAGATATTACAATAATCAAATGTACCAAAGCATTGTTCTCTACTACATCATAGACAATGCAACAATCTATAGAAATCAAACAAACTAATCCGCCCAAATGCAAAGTACATTTTCAAAATGGATCACGAGTATAGGCCATGCAGCGGAAAGCAAATGACAAGCAAGTCATGCTGTTCTGGCAAAACACAAATCAGAGGCCTATAAATTGTCTGAAGAGGTGGAGAGATGAGGCAGGCTATAATCTGAATATATATTGCTCCACTGCTGAGACCTGGCTCCAGCCTGCCTCCCGACCCAGCTGCTGCTGTGGATGGTTGGAGCGCAGGACAGAAGCAAGGCTCCAGAGAGACAGGAGGAGGAACACTGTGTGTACATCACAAACGTTTAAGTGGAGGGCCAGTGTTTCCCTGGTGTTGGATTTTAAACTTGAAGAGGCCAGACTGAATATTGTTTAGACTAATGAGTAATTACAACTGTATACCATCAGCACCACTGAGTATACAGTCAAACAGCTGTGATGTGTAGCGGCAGCCACACACTGCTGAATAGAGTGTCCTCTACTTGTGGGGGCGGGGAGAGAGTCATGCCCCTTTCACACCAACGCGGTTCCCGTTCTAGCATCGTGCTAGAGCTTTTCTGGTTCGGAACCAGTTTTTCTTTTCAGCGTCCGTTTTGTTCACACCGCCCAGAACCCGACTGGTGCTGCCGCTGCTGCGTCATGGCGTCACTGATTTTCTCCACAACGGCATTCACTACAACAACAATGGGGGACTGCGTCGGGTCGATGATCGTGTTGCTTTTAATCATACGAAGCCAGATTAAATTAAGTAACGACTTCTCCAACCTTATACTTTTCTCCAGAGTGCATTAATAAACAATGAACCACGGTTCATTGTTTATTCATGTGTTTCAGCGGCATTTACCGACCGCTGCAGTGCTGCACGTCCACCGGAGTTTATTCTCCCGTTAGCTCCGGGTTAGCTCACACGGCAGTGGCCGCTGCAAAGTATTCACTGTCTGACTGTCACACAAGCAGCTGATACATATCCCCAGTTCCCCATAAGTGAATGTGTTTCAGCATGAATTGACGCTGTTTGGCATCACAACGCTGTTATGAAATTTTCTCTGGTATAAAATGGGTGATGTTAGCATAGCAACCGAAGCTAAACTGACTATCTTGACTACTTGTTGTTGCTATCCTATTGTGGCATAAGCCGTTTTCTACAGGCACATTTTACCGGCGTAGTGTTCATTATGATTCTACTTAGTAGTTCTAATCTAATCTAATTCTAATCGGACATGACAACCTGTGCAGCCCATGTATTGATTCCATCCGATAGCTGCTATAATACAAAACAAAGCGCCTGCCTGCTCTCCACAATGATCAATAACAGCGAACGGATGGTCAAAGTAAGGTACAAATAAACAGAATCACACGAAGCCTGGTTACTGGTTAGTGTTGCCTGACTTTATAAAGTGTGTTTTTTTTATGTGGTTGAGTTCTATTCACTTTGCTCAGCACTACTGCTTGTTACAACTTTCATTTGCCCTTTAACTGTTAGCTCAGGTTAATCTCGCCCGCCTCCGACGTAAGCGTGACGTATGCGGTTACTCTCTCTTACGTGTGAGACGTATGAATATGTAGTGGCATTTTCGGGCAAGATATAGAATCAATTCCAGGGTCGCTGTGAACTGTTAACGCCGTGTTATGCATGCCCACTGCACCTCGCGGGAGCGCACAGAGTGTAAAGCAAAAACTCGCAGACATTTCAATGATTTGTACGGCAAAGTTAGGTTTGGAAACGGTATCATTTCCTTTTTGGCGGGCAAGCATAACACGGCATAACACCGGAGCTTTGCTGCGGGCAAACTTTGGCGCAGTTCTGAGTTTGTTGTAATCTGTCAAAATGACGGACTGCTTTCAGATTTTTCCGTCATTGTTAAAAAAAATCTGTCATAGACGGAACATATTTGGTTAACGCCACCTCTGGTTCTGACATATACTGTTGATTCAATGGAACCATTGGTACTTAAAAACACACTTTAAAATCATAATTAGCTTTCTTTAAATTTGAGGCATTTGTGTTTCCAACACTTTGTTTCAAAGTGAGTGCTTTAAAATACTTACATTTATTTTTATGATGATGACTGATGTAAAACAATTTGCATCATATGCAAAAGATAATGCCCTGGCTTATTTCTATGTTTAGGCACTAGCAAATAATCCAAAATTACAGACAATATTCCTGCTCATTCTATCTTTTGATTTGGTAAATTGCCGTTAACCTGTGTTCACTTTTTAGAGGCTGAAACATATAATAAAACTTTATTTTGTTGGACCATTTTTTTTAAACCTATATATGGCCACAGTTCAGACGACGGGAAACAAGGGAGGAGAGCAACACAGGTCCAGGTGGGACTCCAAATGGAAAGCTATATCATATTATAATGATCAACTTTTTTTGGTATATCAATATATCATGTAAATATTCCTCTATATTTTAATGTTATAATAGGTTTTTTTAATAGTTTTTTATAATGTAATTCCGATTTCTGAATTTTCTGTAGTGCATGGTCCTGTCTTAACTTCTAAACCCACTTCTACACCCAAGGGTCTTCACATTCGACAGCATTTGCTGTTAGGAAACATTTGACCCTTGACTCCTTTTGATCGATCCACACTACAGATCTGTATTGCCTCATGTCACAGCAGCCATGGGGAAGAACTGATGATGTCTGGATGAGAGCTTTGACAGTGAATGTGCTGCTGCCCGAGGCTAAACTCTGAACTGTACCTCTGGAGAGAATCTGCTGCTCGAGGCAGGTCAGGGTGGCTGTGCTCCTAGTTCTAAGGTGAGCAAGAGGAGCACCTGATAGCAGAGAGAGAGTTACTGCACAACACACATATGCAGGGACACACACATCATCCCCATTCTGGAGCTGCAAATCAAGGTTCAGGTTTAAAAATAGTGCCATTCATGCTTCACCTCTTTTCTATTATCAATTGTGTGTTCAGCTTTAGTGCTGCCCTCTATTAGTCAACTAATCACTAGTAGACTAATAAAGTCTTAATCGGGCTATTTTTCATTCGTCTAAAAAATAATAATAATATATATAAATATGACGCCGGAGCCTGGTCATTAAGTTAATTTGGTTGGGCAGGAAATGCAAAGTGTGGATCCTTCAGAGCGAGTAAAGGACGAGCAAACTACGATGGCAAAAAGTCTCCTCCCTATCCACACCATCAGAGCACAGCTTCCTGAACGCCGGCTTCATATCAAAACACGGAGGTTAATTATCCGACAACGTGTGTCTATCTCAGACTCAGAGGAACAGCAGCAGTGAGTCAGGCAGTAGTCTAGCTTTGTATCAACATATATAGACCTATAATATATAATCATTCTGACCTCAGAAAACGATAAAGCTTTCATTTCATGATGAGGGCGTAATGCGGAGGGATTTTTGGCGACGCTCCCATATTTTTCATAGATGTTTCCGTTTCCCTCTGTAGTATTTATTGGGTTGTTAAATTCAGATATGAATAGTAGAAACTTAAACCAACTGTTCCGTGTGTGTCCTCGCTGCTTGTTCACACACACACACACACACACACACAATAAGAATCCTTACCAGAGCTTCTGCTCAGGCCTGGTTCTACGGGGGTGAATTGCACCCTCAGTTGAGTCGTTATGCACCCTCATTTGAAAAAGGAAAGTGAAATATATTACATATATAATAACAATAATAATAATAATAGTAGTAATAATAATAATAATAATACGAATAATAAGAAGAATATAGTTGAAGTAAAATAAATTGTAATTGTGGTTAAATAACATTGTCTGCTGCATTTATTTGGTCAAATGTCAGGTGCGCGTGACCTGTGCCGCTGCGCGTTCGCTATCTGCAAGGTGCTTACACAGCAGTCAATGGTGGACATCAGAAAATTGCCCGGCTTTGCCCGCCTCGCCCACGGAGGCGGAGCAGCCGGCAAAACAGAGCCTGCTCAGGTATATTTAAAAAAGTACCCAACTCGCCTGTACAGTGGGGGAAGGCGCTCATTTTGCAGCTCATGGTTTCAAAACAGAGATTGGCTGGAATATTCCTGTAAAAAAGATGCCATCTTCTGCTATGCATGTAGACATTTCGGTCTTAAAAGGAGAGTGATTTGTAAAATATCTTCATTCTGAGGCTCAGGTCCAAGTGGGCTCCAACTGAAGAAGTACATCTTCAAACACACCTCACCAATAAATAGTTATTGTTTTAACAAATGTTACTCAAACTACAAACCTAAGGATTATTTGTGGCAACAGAGTGGTTTGTGGGGGATTAAGTCAAAATAAAGTAGAGTGTGTGTGTTTATGGTGATGAAGGAACGTGTCACCAGCAGGGCTGTGCATCTTCACTGGTCTCACGATTCGATTACGATTATCCTGTCACCGATTCGATATCCCGATGCATCACGATTCATACCAATGCGTTGCATCCTCAATTTTCTATATACTGCACATGGCTTCTTTTTCATCAATGAATACATGCAGTAAGATAAATATGAACTCCCTTTTTATTATTTAGAAAGTGCTTCAGAAATCAACAACATAAATGACTTGACATTAATTTATAAACCAAA
Source organism: Notothenia coriiceps (assembly GCF_000735185.1). Taxonomy (NCBI): domain Eukaryota; kingdom Metazoa; phylum Chordata; class Actinopteri; order Perciformes; family Nototheniidae; genus Notothenia; species Notothenia coriiceps. Next base: position 8,014 of record NW_011361449.1, read on the forward strand.
TAAATCAATTGTATTGGTCTAGCCTCCCTTTATCTGTGTGTGAAATTGTTCCATCCTCAAAAACTAAAAACTAATGCTTCTGCAGTCTAGCTGCAGCTTCTAGCAACGGTCTTCTGTTAAAGAAAGGACACTGAATGTGGCATCACACACATGACTTGAGTCTGAACACAGCAGACAACAGGAGCATTTACAACAGCATTATAAAAACAAAAATAGTGCATGTGGGTGCAAACTTCCATTCTCTTTCTTACTGTTACATCAATCCCATGCATGTATGAGATTAAGTTAGCTTCATCATATCTCAATCAGTGACTAAGTGAATAATAAAGTTTCTATCGGGTTACTATCAGCCTGTCACTCATTATTTTAAGGGAGGGGGCGGGGTTTGGAGGAACGGAGAGGAGTATTTATCGTCTAAAAATAGCAAGAGGACATTCATAATCTGCAATCCAAGACTTGATTAAATCCACCAAAAACATAAATCCCTGTGTGTCTGAGCCGCAGCGACACGGACTGATTCAGAGCGGGTTCTTCTGCTGTTGGTTCTGGACTGGTGTTCTTGTGTTGGTGGAT